>NC_059192.1:89365216-89392151 GCF_020615455.1 Coregonus clupeaformis
CACCCCCACCCTGCACCATGTGTGTGTGTGTGTGTATCTCAGATATAAATTACAGCTTTATTCCACAAAGGGGGAAAGGGAGAAGGAGTTCTGCTATTTTCAGAAAGGACTTCAAAACCCCCAGTGCCTTGATAAATGACTTGAAAACCCCCAGTGCCTTGATAAATGACTTGAAAACCCCCAGTGCCTTGATAAATGACTTCAAAACCCACAGTGTCTTGATAAATGACTTGAAAACCCCCAGTGCCTTGATAAATGACTTCAAAACCCCCAGTGCCTTGATAAATGACTTCAAAACCCCCAGTGCCTTGATAAATGACTTCAAAACCCCCAGTGCCTTGATAAATGACTTGAAACCCCCCAGTGCCTTGATAAATGACTTCAAAACCCCCCAGTGCCTTGATAAATGACTTCAAAACCCCCAGTGCCTTGATAAATGACTTCAAAACCCCCAGTGCCTTGATAAATGACTTCAAAACCCCCAGTGCCTTGATAAATGACTTCAAAAGCCCCAGTGCCTTGATAAATGACTTCAAAACCCCCAGTGCCTTGATAAATGACTTCAAAACCCCCAGTGTCTTGATAAATGACTTCAAAACCCCCAGTGCCTTGATAAAGGACTTCAAAACCCCCAGTGCCTTGATAAAGGCTGGGTGCTGGGATGAATGTGAATGCTGAATGCTGAATGGTGAATGCTGAATGGTGAATACTGAATGGTGAATGGTGAATGGTGACTGCTGAATGCTGAATGCTGAATGGTGAATACTGAATGGTGAATGGTGAATGCTGAATGCTGAATGGTGAATGGTGAATGCTGAATGCTGAATGGTGAATGCTGAATGCTGAATGGTAAATACTGAATGGTGAATGGTGAATGGTGAATGCTGAATGCTGAATGGTGAATGGTGAATGCTGAATGCTGAATGCTGAATGCTGAATGCTGAATGCTGAATGGTAAATACTGAATGGTAAATACTGAATGGTGAATACTGAATGTTGAATACTGAATGCTGAATGCTGAATGCTGAATGCTGAATGCTGAATGCTGAATGCTGAATGCTGAATGCTGAGGGCAGGGCAATAGTACTATAGGCTGTCTCCAGTACACTGTCTGCCGTCTTTGTCAATGTGACATACTGTATGTAGCAAAACCAAACGGAGAGAGGTCTACTCTGCCTTGTACCACTAACCTGACTGGTACTCTTCCAACCATAAGTGAACTGTATCCTACACCACACAGAGACATCAATTCACAGGAGTCTCTCATTCTCTTTACAATATACAATATATCCTCACAGTCAGTCTGCTCTGAAACTATTCACCATTCCTCACAGAGACAGATTAACAGGAGTCTATAGGACAGATTAACAGGAGTCTATAGAACAGATTAACAGGAGTCTATAGGACAGATTAACCGGAGTCTATAGGACAGATTAACAGGAGTCTATAGGACAGATTAACAGGAGTCTATAGGACAGATTAACAGGAGTCTATAGGACAGATTAACAGGAGTCTATAGGACAGATTAACAGGAGTCTATAGGACAGATTAACAGGAGTCTATAGGACAGATTAACAGGAGTCTATAGGACAGATTAACAGGAGTCTATAGGACAGATTAACAGGAGTCTATAGGACAGATTAACAGGAGTCTATAGAACAGATTAACGGGAGTCTATAGGACAGATTAACAGGAGTCTATAGAACAGATTAACAGGAGGAGGAGGTGGGGGAGGAGGAGGAGGATAGGAGGAGGAGGAGGAGGAGAAGGAGGAGGCGGGGGAGGAGGAGGTGGAGGAGGTGGGGGGGGGAGGAGGTGGAGGAGGTGGGGGAGGAGGAGGTGGGGGAGGAGGAGGTGGGGGAGGAGGAGGAGGAGGAGGAGGAGGAGGAGGAGGAGGACAGGTGGAGGAGCTCCTCCTCTCTTCTCTCTCTCTCATTCTCACCCCTCTCTTCTTCTCTCTCTCCTCTCTCCTTCTCTTCTCTCTTTATCTCCCTTCTCTCCATTTTAAAAACAGCAATGAAATACCATATCTAGCTTTCTGCACTGTGGAAAAATCATTAGACAATGTGAAAGTGAATAAAATATCCTGCCTGCGCCCAGGCTTGCCTCCTGTTATAACTTGTCTGCTGCCAAAGAGACAACCAACACAGGGGCTTGGTGGAGTAGAGAGAGAGAGAGAGGGGGGGAGAGAGAGAGAGAGGAGGAAAGTGAGAGAGACAGAGAGAGAGAGAAAGAGAAAGAGAGAGAGAGAGGAGAGAGAGAGGGGAGTGAGGGAGAGAGAGAGAGGAGTAGAGAGAGAGAGAGAGAGAGAGAGGGAAAGTGTGTGTGAGAGAGAGAGAGAGAGAGAGAGAGAGAGAGAGAGAGAGAGAGAGAGAGAGAGAGAGAGAGAGAGAGAGAGAGAGAGAGAGGAAGTGTGTGAGAGAGAGAGCGCTAATGCAGTCAGTAAATGAAAAGCCCTCTCTGTGTATATTTTAATAAAATAGAAAAAGACAGATCGCCGTTGTCAGGGGATGATCGTTATCCTTCCTCTTTTCTACCAGTCTGACACTTTCTTTGGAAAATAATGACAGAGTTACTTACCACTCAACTCCACTGGTACAGATTCAAGTGGACTAACACTGAAATAACAGTCGGACATGTGAATGATTAGATTAGATTCATTGTTTCAAACAAGATAAGATAAAAAAAATTTACCAAATATAGGAGCATGCCAGTTATATATACAGTCTGCTGATAAGCAGGTTGTTTTGCAAGATTCTTTTTTTCTTCTAATTTACAATTAATCATTTTGTCATTTAATTAAAGCTACACTAATTTTATTCCAACTCAATTTTATTAAAATACAATTTCTACAACCTCTTTAACATAGTAATTAAAAACAAATATCTCAATAAGCATTCTTTCAACAAACACCTGTCTATGTTTATGAGTTGATGCTAATTATATTATGGAAGAAGATAATAATAATGTTGTTATTGTAACGATACAAGGCTCTTTTAATTAACTATTTGATTATACATTATTATGTTGAACAACTATTCCAACTTGACTCTTGATATATTTGTGCAGGTTTCTATGACAGTGAGTGGCTCAAACTGAGCCATAATAACCATCAGGATGTATAACTCAAATGATAGCCATCAAATAAAAAATAAAATGTTTTTTTTTGTCACATGCGCCGAATACAACTGGTGTAGACTTTTACTGTGAAAGGCAATTTACAAGCCCTTAACCAACTATGCAGAGTTAAAAAGTAAGACAAATTAGTAAAATAAAGAAGGATATAGTAACACAAAAAATAAAAATACGAGGCAATATACAAGGAGTACCGGTACCGAGTCAATGTGTTGCTGAGTTGTCATATTGCTGCAGCAAATGTACATTTTCCCAGGGGCGTAGGCAGACAATTTAAGTAACTTAATGTACTGCCCTGAATGCTTCTGTTGATCATACAGCTATTGTATGCAGTAATCATGAGCTTATGAACCAGAGTTCGGTGTGCCCTAGTAGGAAGTCCACTGTGTGCAGCTCACCCTGCATTATCAGCTCCAATATAAATAACATGAGCAAGTCTACTTCAGATAAACTTCCCATTAAAGCAATAAAAACAATCAAGCATCCCAGAAAGGTGCTAAAAATAGCCCACATTAACATATGTAGCCTAAGAAACAAGGTTCATGAAGTCAATAACTTGCTAGTAACAGATGGCATTCATATTCTGACTATCTCTGAAACTCATTTAGATAATACTTTTGACGATAAAGTGGTAGCAAGTACATTATAACATCTACAGAAAAGACAGAAATGCCAACGGGGGCGGTGTTGCGGTCTATATTCGGAACCACATTCCTGTCAATCTTAGAGAGGATCTCATGTTAAATACTGTTGAAGCAATATGGCTACAGGTTCATCTGCCTCACCTAAAGCCCATTCTTGTGGGAAGCTGCTATAGACCACCAAGTGCTAACAGTCAGTATCTGGATAATTTGTGTGAAATGCTTGATAATGTATGTGATATCAACAGAGAGGTATACAGTGGCTTGCGAAAGTATTCACCCCCTTGGCATTTTTCCAATTTTGTTGTCTTACAACCAGGAATTAAAATGGATTTTTGGGGGGTTTGTATCATTTGATTTACACAACATGCCTACCACTTTGAAGATGCAAAATATTTTTTCTTGTGAAACAAACAAGAAATAAGACAAAAAAACAGAAAACTTGAGCGTGCATAACTATTCACCCCCCCAAGTCAATACTTTGTAGAGCCACCTTTTGCAGCAATTACAGCTGCAAGTCTCTTGGGGTATGTCTCTATAAGCTTGGCACATCTAGCCACTGGGATTTCTGCCCATTCTTCAAAGCAAAACTGCTCCAGCTCCTTCAAGTTGGATGGGTTCCGCTGATGTACAACAATCTTTAAGTCATACCACAGATTCTCAATTAGATTGGATTGACGTCTGAGCTTTGACTAGGCCATTACAAGACATTTAAATGTTTCCCCTTAAACCACTCAAGTGTTGCTTTAGCAGTATGCTTAGGTGAACCTCTGTCCCAGTCTCAAATCTCTGGAAGACTGAAACACGTTTCCCTGAAGAAGTCTCCCGAGTGGCGCAGTGGTCTAAGGCACTGCATCGCAGTGCTAGCTGTGCCACTAGAGATCCTGGTTCGAATCCAGGCTCTGTCGTAGCCGGCCGCGACCGGGAGACCCATGGGGTGGCGCGCAATTGGCCCAGCGTCGTTCAGGGTAGGGGAGGGAATGGCCGGCAGGGATGTAGCTCAGTTGATAGAGCATGGCGTTTGCAACGCCAGGGTTGTGGGTTCGTTTCCCACAGGGGGTATGAAAAAAATAAAATAATAATAATGTATGCACTAACTGTAAGTTGCTCTGGATAAGAGCGTCTGCTAAATGACTAAAATGTAAATGTAAGAATTTCCTGTCACGGTTTACTAAGCCAGAACCCAGAAGCAGACCAGGACAAGGTACGTTGAGACAAAGGTGAGTGTTTATTTAACAGATTCCCGAGTGAGGCTGAATAATCCAGGGAACAGAGCGGGTGGCGTGGATGGGTTGTTGAGGGTGCAGTGGTTGGTCCGGTAATGGCTCGGCAGCCGCCGACCATCAGGCAGAGGTGGGGAGAAGGTTCCGGGTGAGAGACTGCAGATAGAAACAAACGGAGGTAAGTACACGGCAAGCCAACAAGGTGCAAAACAACAAAACTAACACTAGTAGCTTAGAGGCTGATACGCTGACAAACATACTGTTCATGGCTAACGATCCGGCAGGAACTGGATGTTAGGCCAGAGCCTAAGAAGGGTGATGATCAGGACCAGGTGTGCAGATTGCTGATGGGATGCAGGTGCGGAAATCAAGAGCGCTCCCCGGAGCGTTCCCGAACCCTCGGGAAACTGGAGATCACGAACAGAAACACTAGTCACCAGACAGGACCCGACTCAGACTGCCGGGATCGTTACATTTCCCTGTATTTAGCGCCATCCATCATTCCTTCAATTCTGACCAGTTTCCCAGTCCCTGCTGATGAAAAACATCCCCAACACCATGCTTCACTGTGGGGATGGTGTTCTCGGGTGATGAGAGATGTTGGGTTTGCACCAGACATAGCGTTTTCCTTGATGGCCAAAAAGCTCAATTTCACCTTCTTCGATATGTTAGGAGAGTCTCCCACATGCCTTTTGGCGAATACCAAACGTGTTTGCTTATTTTTCTTCTTTAAGCAATGGCTTTTTTCTGGCCACCCTTCTATAAAGCCCAGCTCTGTGGAGTGTACAGCTTAAAGTGGTCCTATGGACAGATACTCCAATCTCCGCTGTGGAGCTTTGCAGCTCCTTCATGGTTATCTTTGGTCTCTTTGTTGCCTCTCTGATTAATGCCCTCCTTGCCTGGTCCGTGAGTTTTGGTGGGCGGCCCTCTCTTGGCAGGTTTGTTGTGGTGCCATATTCTTTCCATGGATTTAATGGTGCTCTGTGGGATGTTCAAAGTTTAAGATATTTTTTTATAACCCAACCCTGATCTGTACTTCTCCACAACTTTGTCCCTGACCTGTTTGGAGAGCTCTTTGGTCTTCATGGTGCCGCTTGCTTAGTGGTGTTGCAGACTCTGGGGCCTTTCAGAACAGGTGTATATATACTGAGATCATGTGACACTTAGATTGCACACAGGTGGACTTTATTTAACTCATTATGTGACTTCTGAAGGTAATTGGTTGCACCAGATCTTATTTAGGGGCTTCATAGCAAAGGGGGTAAATACATATGCACGCACCACTTTTCCGTTATTTATTTTTTTCATTTCACTTCACCAATTTGGACTATTTTCTGTATGTCCATTACATGAAATCCAAATAAAAATCAATTTAAATGACAGGTTGTAATGCAACAAAATAGGAAAAACGGCAAGGGGGATGAATGATTTTGCAAGGCACTGTATTTCCTGGGTGATTTCAATATTGACTGGCTTTCATCAAGCGACCCACTCAAGAAAACGCTTCAAACTGTATCCAGAGCCTGCAACCTGGTTCAGGTTATCAGTCAACCTACCAGGGTAGTTACAAATAGTACAGGAATTAAATCATCAACATGTCTTGGTCACATCTTTGCTAATATTGCAGATATTTGCTTTAAAGCAGCATCCAAATCCATTGGATGTAGTGATCACAATATAGTAGCCATATCTAGGAAAACCAAAGCTCCAAAGGCTGGGCCTAATATAGTGTATAAGAGGTCATACAATACGTTTTGTAGTGATTCCTATGTTGTTGATGTAATGAGTAGCAGACAGACGTTGCCCTTGACACATTTATGAAATTGCTTATCCCAATTACTAATAAGCATGCACCCATTAAGAAAATGACTGTAAAAACTGTTAAATCCCCTTGGATTGATGAGGAATTGAAAAAGTCTATGGTTGAGAGGGATGAGGCAAAAGGTATGGCAAATAAGTCTGGCAGCACAACCGATTGGCAAACGTATTGCAAATTGAGAAATCATGTGACTAAACTTAATAAAAAGAAGGATGAAACTATACTATGAAACATTTTGGGCAAAAAGGCAAACTCAGCTCCATCATTCATTGAATCAGAGGGCTCATTCATCACAAAACCCACTGATATTGCCAACTACTTTAATGATTTTTTCATTGGCAAGATTAGCAAACTTAGGTATGACATGCCAGCAACAAACGCTGACACTACACATCCAAGTACATCTGACCAAATTATGAAAGACAAGCAGTGTAATTTTGAAATACGTAAAGTGAGTGTGGAAGAGGTGAAAATATTATTGTTGTCAATCAACAATGACAAGCCACCGGGGTCTGACAACTTGGATGGAAAATTACTGAGGATAATAGCGGATGATATTGCCACTCCTATTTGCCATATCTTCAATTTAAGCCTACTAGAATGTGTGTGCCCTCAGGCCTGGAGGGAAGCAAAAGTAATTCCGCTACCTAAGAATAGTAAAGCCCCCTTTACTGGCTCAAATAGTTGACCAATCAGCCTTAGTAAACTGTGTTTGACCAGATACAAGGCTATTTTACAGACTTACAGACTTTCAGTACGCTTATAGGGAAGGACATTCACAAGCACAGCACTTACACAAATGATTGCTATATTGTGGATAAAGAGTTACCTTCCCCTAACCCGGACGACGCTGGGCCAACTGTGCTCCGCACTATGGGACTCCCAGTCACAGGAACCAGACAGAGAGACCTGCCTCTCTCTCTCTCTCTCTCTCTCTCTCTCTCTCTCTCTCTCTCTCTCTCTCTCTCTCTCTCTCTCTCTCTCTCTCTCTCTCTCTCTCTCTCTCTCTCTCTCTCTCTCTCTCTCTCTCTCTCTCTCTCTCTCTCTCTCTCTCTCTCTCTCTCTCTCTCTCTCTCTCTCTCTCTCTCTCTCTCTCTCTCTCTCTCTCTCTCTCTCTCTCTCTCTCTCTCTCTCTCTCTCTCTCTCTCTCTCTGTGTGTGTGTAATGTTGACAGAGAGTACATGAATGACTGGTAAGTAAACATGTAGACATGCAGAGAAAGCAGATTAACAAAAGGCTGTTAGCGCGGTCAGTGAGCAGAAAGCAGCCCATCGCCAACAACTGGCTGGCTGGCTGCAATGTTGTTGTAGAAACACAGCCTGTATGGAGGACATTTCTTATCTCCGGGCATTGTTAGGAAATTATTATTTTATGTCCCTCCACATTCTTTAATAATATACTTGCTCAAGCTGAATGGCATTTTGTATAATATGAATGTTTTATCAGACCCAATTCATATGAGAAGGCGAGGAGGGAGAGATATAAAAGTGAAATTATTTTAGTTTTTTTTTCGTCTCTGTCCTCTAGTTCTCTCAGGGGAACTTACCTCTGTCCCAGTTATCGCTCGGTGCATCTATATTGTAAATGAAATAACAACGGTACAGCATTAGGATGCAAATGAAAGACCATCCAAACACTGATGGACTGAGCCAGAGTCCCAAATGACACCCTATTCTCTATAAAGTGCACTACCAGGGTTCTGGTCAGAAGTAGTGGGGGGGGGCTGAGCAGTAATATACTCTCTGAATGTCTGCCATGTATCTAAAATGGCTGTTCAGTCTTACTGTGTCTCTGTGAGGACTAATGACCAGAGCAGAGCCGGCTGAGACAGAGACCATGCTAACATCATCACCATCACCTGGCAACACACAACCATCTCTATGTCTGGCCTGGTGGAAATGTAATAGGTGATAACTCTATCAAAGATTGGATGCTTGAATTAGAAAGTAGGGTTGAAAAAGGCAATAAAGGGCAAAAGACCTGAAAAATGCAAGAAAAGGAAAGGAAATGAAATGAAACAAGACAAAACTAAAGGTGAAGCGAAGCAAGGAAAGGGAAAAAGGAGAGGAGAGGAGAGGAGCGGAGAGGAGAGGAGAGGAGAGGAGAGGAAAGGAGATGAAAGGAGAGTAGAGGAGAGGAAATGAGAGGTGAGGAGAGGTGTCACGATCGTCTAAGGAGGAGGACCAATGCGCAGCGTTGAAGGTGAACATATTTATTTAGAGAATGATCACACGATCAAAACAACAGACGATAACGTGATGTCTACGGTTGAACACAAACCAAATAAGAACAAGAAACCACAATGAATGAGTGCCAAACGGCTACCTAAGTATGACTCCCAATCAGAGACAACGAGCTACAGCCGTCTCTGATTGGGAGCCACCCTGGCCAACATAGAAAAGCAAAACTAGACCCACAACCTACAACACAAAACACAGAAACTAACACCCTGGCTCAACATACGAGAGTCCCCCGAGCCAGGGCGTGACAGTACCCCCCTAAAGCGCGGACTCCGACCGCGCCAACCAAACACAACAGGGGAGGGACCGGGTGGGCACTCCGCCCTAGGCGGCGGATCCGGCTCGGGCATGATCCCCACTCGCTCTCTAACCCCCCAAAGTACCCCTGGTCCGGTCTGGCCCTGCTGACCGGAGCTGGACTGCACACTGGTGGAGCGGATTGCTCTAGCTCCGGCGTGAAGCAGCTGACCCGTGCCGAACCAGGCACCAGTGGAACAGGCACGGGCTGTGCCGGACTGACGACGCACACCACTGGCTTGGTGTGGGGAGCAGGAGCGGGCCAAACCGGGCTGACGAAACGCACCACTGACTTGGTGCGGGGAGCAGGAGCGGGCCAAACCGGGCTGACGAAACGCACCACTAACTTGGTGCGGGGAGCAGGAACGGGCCGAGCCGGGCTGACGAAGCGCACCACTGACTTGGTGCGGGGAGCAGGAACGGGCCGAGCCGGGCTGACGACGCACACCACTGGCTTGGTGTGGGGAGCAGGGACGGCCCGAGCCGGGCTGACGAAACCCACCCCTGACTTGGTGCGGGGAGCAGGAGCGGGCCAAACCGGGCTGACGAAACGCACCACTGACTTGGTGCGGGGAGCAGGAACGGGCCGAGCCGGGCTGACGGCGCACCACTGACTTGGTGCGGGGAGCAGGAACGGGCCGAGCCGGGCTGACGAAGCGCACCACTGACTTGGTGCGGGGAGCAGGAACGGGCCGAGCCGGGCTGACGAAGCGCACCACTGACTTGGTGCGGGGAGCAGGAGCGGGCCAAACCGGGCTGACGAAACGCACCACTGACTTGGTGCGGGGAGCAGGAACGGGCCGAGCCGGGCTGGGCGGCGCACAACTGACTTGGTGCGGGGAGCAGGAACGGGCCGAGCCGGGCTGACGAGCGCACCACTGACTTGGTGCGGGGAGCAGGAACGGGCCGAGCCGGGCTGACGGGCGCACCACTGACTTGGTGCGGGGAGCAGGAACGGGCCGAGCCGGGCTGACGAAGCGCACCACTGACTTGGTGCGGGGAGCAGGAACGGGCCGAGCCGGGCTGGACGAAGCGCACCACCGACTTGGTGCGGGGAGCAGGAACAGACCCGGACCGTACTGGGGACACACACCACTGGCCCTACACCGGGATCTGGAACGGGCCGGACCGGACTGGTAACACACCCCAGTACCTCTCGCCGTGCCTCTCCACCTTCCATCCCCTCTTCGACCAGTGGCCCCCGTAACCTGGCGGCCTCCTGCTGCCCCGACGTCGTGAGCCCCCCCCTAAAAAAATTCTGGGGGTCTCTCCTCCCCGTGGGCCAGGCCTCTATAGTTCTCGCCCAACTCTCGCTCTTCTGTCTCCAACTCCCGCTATTCAGCTCCTCAATGGGCTTGACCCAGTCGAAGCTCTTCCTCCATTGTTCCCAAGTCCACTCTCTCTGCTCTTCACTCGGCTTGACCCAGTCGAGGCTGCCACGGAGATCTGCTAGGGATTTCCCTGGCGATGGCTCCTCGACTCGCTGCTTGGTCCAGTTGTGGTGGTTTCTTCTGTCACGATCGTCTAAGGAGGAGGACCAATGCGCAGCGTTGAAGGTGAACATATTTATTTAGAGAATGATCACACGATCAAAACAACAGACGATAACGTGATGTCTACGGTTGAACACAAACCAAATAAGAACAAGAAACCACAATGAATGAGTGCCAAACGGCTACCTAAGTATGACTCCCAATCAGAGACAACGAGCTACAGCCGTCTCTGATTGGGAGCCACCCTGGCCAACATAGAAAAGCAAAACTAGACCCACAACCTACAACACAAAACATAGAAACGAACACCCTGGCTCAACATACGAGAGTCCCCCGAGCCAGGGCGTGACAAGAGGAGAAAGGAGAAGAGAGGAAAGTAGCCTGCCTTCATTGACATGCTCAGCAGGGTGCCTCTCTCTCTAAATTCAATTCAATTTAAGGGCTTTATTGGCATGGGAAATGTATGTTAACATTGCCAAAGCAGGTGAAGTAGATAATAAACAAAAGTGAAATAAACAATAAATATTAACAGTAAACATTACACTCAGAAGTTCCAAAAGAATAAAGACATTTCAAATGTCATGTTATGTCTATATACAGTGTTGTAACAATGTGCAAATAGTTAAAGTACAAAAAGGAAAATAAATAAACATAAATATGGGTTGTATTTACAATGGTGTTTGTTCTTCACTGGTTGTCCTTTTCTTGTGGTAACAGATCACAAATCTTGCTGCTGTGATTGCACACTGTGGTATTTCACCCAGTAGATATGGGAGTTTATCAAAATTGGGTTTGTTTTCAAATTATTGGTGGGTCTGTGTAATCTGAGGGAAATATGTGTCTCTAATATGGTCATACATTTGGCATGAAGTTATGAAGTGCAGCTCAGTTTCAGAGTTCAAGTCACAGACACATCTCAACATCAACTGTTCAGAGGGGACTGTGTGAATCAGGCCTTCATGGTCAAATTGCTGCAAAGAAACCACTACTAAAGGACACCAATAAGAAGATGAGACCTGCTTGGGCCAAGAAACACAAGCAATGGACATTAGACCGGTGGAAATTTGTCCTTTGGTCTGGAGTCCAAATTTGAGATTTTTGGTTCCAACTGCCGTGTCTTTGTGAGACACGGTGTGGGTGAACGGATGATCTCCGCATGTGTATTTCCCACCGTCAAGGCACACTCAACCAGCATGGCTACCACAGCATTCTGCAGCGATACGCCATCCCATCTGGTTTGGGCTTAGTTGGACTATCATTTTGTTTTTCAACAGGACAATGACCCAACACACCTCCAGGCTGTGTAAGGGCTATTTTACAAAGAAGGAGAGTGATGGAGTGCTGCATCAGATGACCTGGTCTCCACAATCCCCCGACCTCAACCCAATTGAGATGGGTTGGGATGAGTTGGACGGCAGAGTGAAGGAAAAACAGCCAACAAGTGCTCAGCATATGTGGGAACTCCTTCAAGACTGTTGGAAAAGCATTCCAGGTGAAGCTGGTTGAGAGAATGCCAAGAGTGTGCAAAGATGTCATCAAGGCAAAGGGTGGCTAGTTGAAGAATCTCAAATATAAAATATATTTTGATTTGTTTAACACTTTTTTGGTTACTACATGATTCCATATGTGTTATTTCATAGTTTTGATGTCTTCACTATTATTCTACAATGTAGAAAATAGTAAAAAATTAAGAAAAACCCTTGAATGAGTAGGTGTGTCCAAACTTCTGACTGGTACTGTATTGATTAGTTTAGTTGTTTTAAGGTTATCATGTATCACTAAGCGAATAGGGGTGGTGGGATCATTGAGGTTGTTTTTCTCAAGGGCGCAACCAGAGGGTGGGGCTGGTTGCAATGGCCACTCGCGGAGGTTTGGTGTTTGAAAAACTTAGTCGGCGGCATGGACTAAAGATTCCTGCTGCGGCCGGGTGTTCAGTGGAAGAATGTAGCTTAGCAGTGGGTGCTATCATTGGGTATGATAGCATCAAATCAGCCTCAAGGATGAATAGCGCTGTAGTGATATTCTTAGATTCCATTGAAAAGGTGAATATGATAGTTGAGAGGGACGTCAGTATTTCCTCTTATGAATCCGGCGAAGAAAGTTACACTTTCTAACGTGCCTCCATTTGTTAGAGATGAAGTGTTGGAGCGAGAGTTATCTCGTCATGGTCAACTTGTATCTACAATAAAGAAGGTTCTTTTTGGATGCAAATCTCCTTTGCTGAAACATGTCGTGTCTCATAGGAGACAGGTGCATATGATTTTAAAGAATGACACTGACGAACTGAATTTAGCGTTCAGTTTTAAGATTGATGGATTTGATTACGCATAGTAATATGGAAAATGAAGTTATGTGGCAACAGGAGTGGGGGGGATAGTGGTGTGTAGTCATAAAGCGGGGGTGTGGCCATCTTGTTCTCAAAAGGGTTTTTGCCTTTGTCATATGAGGTTGAAGAGGTAGTTGAGGGGAGGTTATTAAAAGATAGAGCGAGGTATGAAAACATCACTATGTGTCTGATAAATGTATATGTCCCAGTGGTGGCAGTTGAGAGGGTATGTTTTTTAGAGACATTATCAAATACCATTGAGAAATGTAATACTGAAGATTAATTTATTTATTGCTGGGGATTTTAACTGCACAGTCAGAGATTTAGATAGGAATCACTAAGAACCTCATATAGCCTCAAGGACTTTTTTTAAACGCCTCATTGTAACACATGAACTGTGTGATATTTGGCAGGGTGTCAACATGGAGGCACGAGACAGTACACCTGGGCCCATGTGAGAGAGAACACCATCTCTATGGCCAGGTTAAATAGGTTTTATTGTTTTGAGCGTCAATCTCAGGTCTGTAAATCAAGGGTGATAACCCCAGTGGGATTTTTATGATCATTGTTTAATAACAGAGGTGGTGTTAATTAACGCTGTAAAACCCAAAAGCGCACACTGGCATTTTAATATTTTACATTTACATTTTAGTCATTTAGCAGACGCTCTTATCCAGAGCGACTTACAGTTAGTGAGTGCATACATTATATATATATTTCTTCATACTGGCCCCCCGTGGGAATCGAACCCACAACCCTGGCGTTGCAAACACCATGCTCTACCAACTGAGCTACATCCCTGCCGTCCATTCCCTCCCCTACCCTGGACGACGCTGGGCCAATTGTGCGCCGCCCCATGGGTCTCCCGGTCACGGCCGGCTACGACAGAGCCTGGATGGCTTTATTGAGTGATGCTCACTTCATGAAATGTTCTAGTTTTTTCTGGGAGAGGTGGAGGTCTCAAAATGCCAGTTTTGTATCCCTTCAACAGTAGTGGGATATAGGGAAAATCCAGATTCAACAATTCTGTAATCAATACATGAGGAATGTCACCAAAGACATCACCAGATCAATGAAAGCCCTAGAGTCTGAAATAGTGGAACTCCTGACGTTGGTTGAGACCACAGGAGATCGAAGCCATACTCAGGCCCTCAAGAGGACAAGAGCTGCATTGGCAGACCTGCTGGGTATCAGAGCACAGGGGGCATTGGTGAGAAGTACGTTTCAGGGAATCTCTGAAATGGATGCCTCATCCAAAGTTTTCTTTGGTTTAGAGAAAAAGAATGGACAAAGAAGAATTATTAATTGCCTCAAATCAGCTGTTGGACAGGAGCTCACTAGCCCTAGTGAAATTAGAAAGAGGGCAGTAGAGTTCTATGCTGAGCTCTACAAGTGTGAGTACAAAGAGGATAAAACAGTGACACAGCAGTTCCTTGATGGGCTCCCACAGGTGGCTGCAGAAGCTCAGGTGGAGCTAGAGCAACCATTGTCTTTGCAGGAGCTATACACTGCATTAAAAGGCATGGAAAATGGAAGGGAACCAGGCATTGATGGGCTTCCCATTGACTTTTTAAAGTATTTTTGGGCTATGTTGGGAGAGGATTGGCTAGCAGTAGTTAACGATAGTTTGACCGGAGGGTTACTACCGATAAGCTGCAGAAGGGCTGTCCTCACCCTACTGCCCAAAAAGGGTGACTCTAGGGAGGTGAAGAACTGGAGGCCGGTGGCTTTATTGTGCACTGATTATAAGATCCTGTCCAAAGGCTTTGTCCAACAGGCTGAGGGAGGTGATGGGGCAAATCATACATACGGACCTGTCCTACTGTGTTCCCGGCAGGCAGATAGGGGATAACATTTCTCTGATTAGGGATTTTCTGGACGTCTCTAGGGCTATTGGGTTGGATGCTGGTCTAATTTCAATTGATCTGGAAAAGGCATTTGACCGAGTTGAACATCAATACTTATGGCACACTTTTGAGGCCGTTTGGTTTCAGCTCTGGTTTTATTGCCATGATCAGGGTGACATTGAAAGTGTATTGAAAGTTAACGGTGGCTTGAGGGCTGTAAGTAAGCATTTCACTGTAATGTCTGCACCTGTTGTATTCGGCGCATGTGACCAATAAAATTTGATTTGATTTGATTTGATTTGAGTGCTCCTTTTTAAAGTGTGTAGAGGTATTAGGCAGGGGTGTTCTTTGTCAGGAATGTTATATGCCATTGCTATAGAGCCACTACTAAACAGCATTAGAAGTCACATTGAAGGGGTGCACCTTTCAGAGGATATTCCTCCCATTCGTCTCTCAGCCTATGTTGATGATGTAGTTATTTTAGTGAAAAATCAAGCAGAGGTGGACAGTTTGAGTCTCATGGTTGATCGGTTTAGGGGAATATCCTCTGCAAAGGTAAATTGGGAAAAAAGTTATGCTTTACAGATTGGAGAATGGTCTGGAGGGATCATGGCTTTGCCAGGGGGGGCTGAAATCGTATAAGGGAGGTTTTAAGTATCTTGGAGTGTACATAGGAGATGAGGGGACTATGGAAAGAAAATTGGAATGGGGTGGTTGAAATGGTGGAAGGGAGGATGAGGAGATGGCGTTGGTTGTTATTTCATATGTCATATAGGGGCGCACTATTATTGTTAACAATGTGGTTGCCTCTGCACTGTGGCATCGGTTGTCATGTTTAGAGCCATCATCTGGCCTTCTGGCTAAGATACAGGCGGTTATTGTAGATTTATTTTGGGATAAATATCATTGGGTTCCACAAAGTGTTTTGTATTTGTCAAAAGAGTGGGGGAGACAAGGTCTTGTACATCTTGCTAGTAGGGCTGCTGCTTTCTGGTTTCAGTTTATTCAAAGGTTGCTTTATGGACCAGAAAATGTGGTTTGGAGAGGGGTGGCAGGTCTTGTATTACAGCAGGTTGGGGGATTAGGTTTAAAGAAGGCTTTATATTTGGTTGATAGTAGCCAGATTTCTAGGGAGGGAGTACCTCCGTTTTACAGAGGCCTTCTTAGGGTTTGGAGCATAATGAAGGCGTCCAGACGCACGCCAGTGCATTGGCTGCTGGAGGAACCTCTGGTGTATGGGGCAAGATGGGATTGTACAACTGCAGCTGTTCCACATTTCTCCAAGATTCTGGTGAAGGGCAAAACCATCACCCTAAAACAGTTAATGGCCATGGCTGGGACCGCCTTAATGGATGGAGGACGGGTGGCTGAACCATTTGGGGGTGAGGTCGGAAAGGATTGTCAGACAACTGCTGGGAAGCTGCAGGAAGGTTATGTCAGCAGAAGAGTGGGTTATGCTTAATAGTCACAAGAAGAAGGTACAAGATGAAAACGTCCCATTTCCAAGACTAGGGATTACACCCAATATCCCAGAGTCAGAAAGAAAGGCGTTATTACAGGATTTGAGAGGGTTGGAAGAGGTGGGTTTGGATGAGGTGAATGGGAAATACTTATAGGGGGGTGTGTCAAGGTTTTGAATAAAGATACATTGAAAAATAGAAAAGACACTCCATGGAGGGTAAAATTGGGCATTGATGACAAGGTAAAGCCAGCATGGAGAGCACTGTACAAGCCACCGTTACAAAAGGGTACTGGTGATATGCAATGGAGGGTTTTGCATGGCATCATTGTAGTTAATGCTTTTGTATCTGTTAATAACTCAGATGTTGGAGATGGATGTCCTTTTTGTAATATAAGAGAAACCATTTTTCACTGTTTTATGGAGTCTTTGTTTACAGCTGTAGGGGAGATTTTCAATAACACTGTTTTTATTTTAGGGTTTCAATATAGTAAGCAACAGAAAAGACAGTTACATTTTATTTTGGGACAAGCTAAGATGTCCATTTTTCTGAGTAGGAAACATAAAATAGACTTGGGATATGGACAGGATGTAAGATGTGTTTTTAAAGGATTAGTCAAAGCAAGAATAAAAGTGGATTTTGAGTTCTTCTCGGCTATAAAAGATCTCCCATTGTTTGAGGAGAAGTGGGTTTACGAAGGAGCGGTTTGTTTTGTGGAGGAGGGGAAACTATTTTTGTAGTGAATAGATGAATCTATAGTGAAAATAAGAATCTATAATGAATAGATGAATCTATAATGAATAGATGAATCTATAGTGAATAGATTAATCTATAGTGAATTGATGAATCTATAGTGAATAGATGAATCTATAATGAATAGATGAATCTATAGTGAATAGATGAATCTATAGTGAATAGATGAATCAATAGTGAATAGATGAATCTATAGTGAATAGATGAATCTATAATGACTAGATTAATCTATAGTGAATAGATGAATATATAATGAATAGATGAATCTATAGTGAATAGATTAATCTATAATGAATAGATGAATCTATAATGAATAGATGAATATATAATGAATATATGAATCTATAGTGAATAGATTAATCTATAGTGAATAGATGAATCTATAGTGAATAGATGAATCTATAATGAATAGATGAATCTATAATGAATAGATGAAACTATAATGAATAGATGAATCCATAGTGGATAGATGAATCTATAATGACTAGATGAATCTATAATGAATAGATGAAACTATAATGAATAGATGAATCCATAGTGAATAGATGAATCTATAATGACTAGATGAATCTATAATGAATAGATGAAACTATAATGAATAGATGAATCCATAGTGAATAGATGAATCTATAGTGAATAGATGAATCCATAGTGAATAGATGAATCTATAGTGAATAGATGAATCTATAATGACTAGATGAATCTATACTGAATAGATGAATCTATAATGAATAGATGAATCTATAGCAAATAGATGAATGAAAATAGATTGCGTTATGTTCTGTCACAAAACGGTAACTATAGGTTTTTAGATAATGCAGTACCTTCACATTTGCATATTGAATTTTGACTTACCTTTTATATATTGTTAATATCAACATATTTAGTGGCACCTTAGTGACACATTTCAGCATAAATTCATGAAGACACACACTACCAGTCCACTAAATAAACTGATCTAATAAACTGATCTACATGCAAGGGATCCTCACTTAAAGCTAGGGGGAATATTACAAACAGCAAATGGAGAGGTAGACAGATGCATCATCATTCAGAGAAATGGATGAAACATTATCCGTAATGAAAGATGATATATGCTTTCAGATTGCTGTTGAACCGAATGACTCTACCCGAAATTGTGTTACCCAGGCGACCACGGTTGTTTCCCAAATGGCAGCCTAATCCTTATGAGCTCTGGTCTGAAGTAGTGCACTATATAGTGAATACAGTGCCATTTGGGACGCACCCAGAAATCACATTTTCAATTGAACTGACGGCTGTTTACCAATGGATTAAATTAGGCAATTCAGTGGCACAAGCAGTTATTCCCAACA
The DNA here is from genome assembly GCF_020615455.1 of Coregonus clupeaformis. NCBI lineage: Eukaryota > Metazoa > Chordata > Actinopteri > Salmoniformes > Salmonidae > Coregonus > Coregonus clupeaformis. Next base: position 89,383,785 of record NC_059192.1, read on the forward strand.
AGTTAATATTTGCTCTGAAAACATAACCCATTTTTTTCTCAGGCATACAACATTTGTAAATGTGGAGGGTTAATATATTTAATCAACATGTTGGCAAAACTTATTCTGAATATTGTTCAAATGATACGGGAATATTGTTCTGAGTGCTCATAAAGTCAGCCAAACATAAACTTCAATACTTTGCTGAACGCTCAACTGCGTCTCTCTCTCTCTCTCTCTCTCTCTCTCTCTCTCTCTCTCTCTCTCTCTCTCTCTCTCTCTCTCTCTCTCTCTCTCTCTCTCTCTCTCTCTCTCTCTCTCTCTCTCTCTCTCTCTCAACAAATACAACACCACTGAAGTAGAATGCAGTTATATTTGTATCAGGCTCATTGTTAAGAATTCATAATAGAAATGCCAAAAAACATGTTCTACATATTATGGCTCAGAGACTTTCACTGATGGAGCGATCTCCATAGCAACCCCGTTGTCCTAGTCAAATCTTTAATGAAAAGGTAATGAGAGAAACATAACATCCCCAACTTCATTACAGCAGAAAAGATTCAGATCAGGGGAGGCAGGCTGGCTGGCATTTGGCTGGAGCAGAGCAGGAGCTAGAGGAGCTGGAGGAGATGGAGGAGATGGAGGAGCTAGAGGAGCTGGAGGAGATGGAGGAGATGGAGGAGCTGGAGGATCTGGAGGAGATGGAGGAGATGGAGGAGATGGAGGAGATGGAGGAGATAGAGGAGACAGAGGGGATAGAGGAGATGGAGGAGATGGAGGAGATGGAGGAGATGGAGGAGCTGGAGGAGATAGAGGAGACAGAGGGGATGGAGGAGATGGAGGAGATGGAGGAGATGGAGGAGATGGAGGAGATGGAGGGGATAGAGGAGATAGAGGAGACAGAGGGGATAGAGGAGACAGAGGAACTGGAGGAGATGGATGAGATGGAGGAGCTGGAGGAGATAGAGGAGATGGAGGAGCTAGAGGAACTGGAGGAGATGGAGGAGCTGGAGGAGATGGAGGAGCTGGAGGAGATGGAGGAGCTGGAGGAGATGGAGGAGCTGGAGGAGATGGAGGAGCTGGAGGAGATGGAGGGGATAGAGGAGATGGAGGAGCTGGAGGAGATAGAGGAGATAGAGGGGATAGAGGAGCTGGAGGAGCTGGAGGAGATGGAGGAGCTGGAGGAGATAGAGGAGCTGGAGGAGATGGAGGAGATAGAGGAGCTGGAGGAGATAGAGGAGCTGGAGGAGCTGGAGGAGATGGAGGAGCTGGTGGAGATGGAGGGGATGGAGGAGCTGGAGGAGATGGAGGAGCTGGAGGAGCTGGAGGAGATAGAGGAGATGGAGGAGGCAGAGGGGATAGAGGAGCTGGAGGAGCTGGAGGAGATAGAGGAGATGGAGGAGGCAGAGGGGATAGAGGAGCTGGAGGAGATAGAGGAGATGGAGGAGGCAGAGGGGATAGAGGAGCTGGAGGAGCTGGAGGAGATGGAGGAGCTGGAGGAGCTGGAGGAGATAGAGGAGATGGAGGAGGCAGAGGGGATAGAGGAGATGGAGGAGCTGGAGGAGATGGAGGAGCTGGAGGAGATAGAGGAGCTGGAGGAGATGGAGGAGATGGAGGAGATGGAGGAGATGGAGGGGATGGAGGAGATAGAGGAGATGGAGGAGATGGAGGAGATGGATCCATCCAGATGTATCCAGAGTGGGCAGGTCTACAGAGATGTATCCAGAGTGGGCAGGTCTACAGAGATGTATCCAGAGTGGGCAGGTCTACAGAGATGTATTCAGAGTGGACAGGTCTACAGAGATGTATTCAGAGTGGGCAGGTCTACAGAGATGTATCCAGAGTGGGCAGGTCTACAGAGATGTATCCAGAGTGGGCAGGTCTACAGAGATGTATCCAGAGTGGACGGGTCTACAGAGATGTATCCAGAGTGGACAGGTCTACAGAGATGTATCCAGAGTGGGCAGGTCTTTTTATTTTATTTTTATTTTACCTTTATTTAACTAGGCAAGTCAGTTAAGAACAAATTCTCATTTACAATGACGGCCTACACCGGCCAAACCCGGACGACGCCGGGCCAATTGTGCGCCGCCCTATGGGACTCCCAATCACGTCCGGTTGTGATACAGCCTGGAATTGAACCAGGGGGGTCTGTAGTGACACCTCAAGCACTGAGATGCAGTGCCTTAGACCGCTGCGCCACTCGGGTCTACAGAGTTTAAGAAAAAAAGGTAAACAAATTCGACCTCCAAGACAGTTCCACTGCTTTTTTAATTATTCCCCTCTAATCAGGGACTGGTTTAGACCAAGGACACCAGGTGGGTGCAATGAATTATGAGGTAGAACAGAAAACCAGCAGTACTCCAGACCTCTAGGGTAGGATTTAAATACCCCTGGACTAGAGGACCAGACAAGGACCATATCAACCATCAGTTATAATCTACATTAAGATGTATTATCTATTAGGACCATATCAACCATCAGTTTTAAATCTACATTAAGCTGTATTATCTATTAGCAGCATATCAACCATCAGATTTAAATCTACATTAAGCTGTATTATCTACTAGGACCATATCAGCCATCCGTTTTAAATCTACATTAAGCTGTATTATCTACTAGGACCATATCAACCATCAGTTTTAAATCTACATTAAGCTGTATTATCTATTAGGACCATATCAACCATCAGTTTTAAATCTACATTAAGCTGTATTATCTATTAGCAGCATATCAACCATCAGATTTAAATCTACATTAAGCTGTATTATCTATTAGGACCATATCAACCATCAGTTTTAAATCTACATTAAGCTGTATTATCTATTAGGACCATATCAACCATCAGATTTACTAAGCTAACATATGGAATTGTTTTAAGAAGGTCATACCATGGATCATTTGATTTGGAATTTTAGGATCCCCTGTAGGTATCCCCCCAAAAAATACGTAAAAAATGTTTAGATAAAATATTGAATTTCGCCTTTTCTACTATAGCCCATAAAAACGCATTGAATAATACCTTCATAAATGGCAAAACAGATGGTCAAAAATGTAATCATAAGGAATAAGGTCTAGGAGATATAAGAAAACTCATTTGTTTTTTTGTTTTAAATAGCTCTGTCACTTCCCACCACAGCCCACGCAAGAACACAGATATATCTAGTTTAAACTGACAGATTTTTTATGGGAATTTTTTCATTATGTTAATTAGATTGACACGGGTGCGTCAATAGACTCTTAAGAATTAACATTTCATTTTAGATCTGTTTGTTTTTTATAAAATTCAAAATATGTGTTACAATCAATTATTTAAACCTGTAAAGCTTACAGTGCATAGCCGACGTCTGGATTAAAGATACATCTGTTCCATGGTGTTCTGATTCTGATCAGAATCAGAATCATACGTAAAAATGTATGCGCACATGACTGTAAGTCGCTTTGGATAAAAGCGTCTGCTAAATGGCATATTATTATTATTATTATTATTATTATCTTTCCTAAAACACGTTATATTCTTTCCTCTCAGATGTCACAAAGTTAAACAATAATCAAACCAGTGCTGCTACGTTGTAGAATTAAAGACATATGCCTTAGCTTCCTTAACTAAAGGAATCCTATGTTAGCTCTCTCCTCAGCCTCAGCCCCACTACATACATGGCCAGAAGTATGTGGACACCCCTTCAAATTAGTGGATTAGGCTATTTCAGCAGGTGTCTTAAATCGAGCACACAGCCATGCAATCTCCATAGACAAACGTCGTCAGTAAAATGGCCTTTGGACTGAGATGTTCGACGAGCAGGTGTCCACATACTTTTGGCCATATAGTGTATTTGACAGAGGAGGATATTACATACATGATTAGGGTAAAAAGTTGAATTTCAAATGATCAAATCCCTTTAGAGACTGGCTCTTTACATTTTCTACTCAGGGTGGGAGAAGGATCTTAGCTTTTTTTTTTTACACAACCAGGGAATTCTACTTTCATGTTGTTTGTTTAATTGGACGTGTCCTCTGGTCGCCCTGGAGAAAACCAGACGTGGGCCTCTACAGACTATCAGGAACATTTCAACTATCTACTAACCTGGACCCTAACCCTAACCCTTACCCTTTAACCTTTAACCTTAACCCTTACCCTTTAACCTTAACCCTTACCCTAGCCTTTAACCTTAACCCTTACCCTAGCCTTTAACCTTAACCCTTACCCTAGCCTTTAACCTTAACCCTTACCCTAGCCTTTAACCTTAACCCTTACCCTAGCCTTTAACCTTAACCCTTACCCTAGCCTTTAACCTTAACCCTTACCTTAGCCTTTAACCTTAACCCTTACCCTAGCCTTTAACCTTAACCCTTACCCTAGCCTTTAACCTTAACCCTTACCCTTTAACCTTAACCCTTACCGTAACCCTAGCCCTTAACCTAACCCTTACCCTAGCCTTTAACCTTAACCCTTACCCTAGCCTTTAACCTTAACCCTTACCCTAGCCTTTAACCTTAACCCTTACCCTAGCCTTTAACCTTAACCCTTACCCTAGCCTTTAACCTTAACCCTTACCCTAGCCTTTAACCTTAACCCTTACCCTAGCCTTTAACCTTAACCCTTACCCTAGCCTTTAACCTTAACCCTTACCCTAGCCTTTAACCCTAACCCTTACCCTGGCCTTTAACCTTAACCCTTACCGTAACCTTAGCAAGCAGTTGTTTATCAACAGATAGTTTGTTGATGGTATATCCAAATAAAGTGATACTGAAAGCACTTCTCTCACTGAAAGACACTGGATAATAATTCTCTCTCTCTCTCTCTCTCTCTCTCTCTCTCTCTCTCTCTCTCTCTCTCTCTCTCTCTCTCTCTCTCTCTCTCTCTCTCTCTCTCTCTCTCTCTCTCTCTCTCTCTCGACCTCTCTCGACCTCTCTCGACCTCTCTCGACCTCTCTCTACCTCTCTCTCTACCTCTCTCTCTACCTCTCTCTCTACCTCTCTCTCTCTTAATTCAATTTCAATTCAATTTAAGGGCTTTATTAGCATGGGAAACGTATGTTAACATTGCCAAAGCAAGTGAAGTAGATAGTAACAGAAGTGAAATAAACAATAAATATTAACAGTAAACATTACACTCAGAAGTTCCAAAAGAATAAAGACATTTCAAATATCATATTATGTCTTGTGGCGTCACGAGAGGCTACACAGCTTTCAGCGGGATTGCTCAAGTAGTGCACGGAGACCAGGTTCAACCAAAACAAGGATTTTATTAAAGGTCTTGGGAAACTAACGAAAGTATAACACAATTCTGTTCTCTGGTGGCTCTTTAAGGGTTAACAGTTCAGGGATGTCTCTTCCACATCCAAAATCATAACTCTCCTCGCTCAAATAACTTTTCCCCCAGTCTTACTGTATTCCACGTGGCAGCTAGTGGCCAACCCAGCAAAACGTCCTTCCAAATGTCCCACACGTATTTCCCACAGGTGCATATATCCAAAGGTGAGTATTTCCCCAAAGGTAAGTATCTCCAAATCCTTATATTCCTCATGGAAGTGGACGTGCAGCACTCTTGTCCTCCAGAGAGCCCAGCTTGAGACTGTGTCTCTTCCCTTCCCAAACCTTCAGCTCATCAGCTCCTCATTTGTTTCAGCTGCGTGGGAAGATTGGCCATAGAGGGGTGGAGTTCCCGACCATACCAGCAGATGGAGCCATAGCTGTCTGGGTTTGCAGCCACCTCAGGGGGATGTAACGTCCCTCCAGGACACAGCCTCTCGTGACATCACACATCCCCCCTCCTCGGGACCGACGTCCTCGTCGGGTAAAGGCAGCGAAGAAGGCATCACGCCGGGAGAGGGCGTCCGCATTGCCGTGGTGCTTGCCAGACTGCTCTCCCTTCAACTCCTCCAACTCTAGGACCAGGGACTCAGCCTCCTGTTGTCTCTCCTTGAGTTTCTTACTGAACAGCATCAGCCTTGGTTTTAGCAGAGTTTAGCTTCTGTTGAGCAGCTTTCAGTTCCTTCTCTCTCTCTGCCTCCGCATTCTTCATCTTGTTCTCCAACACCTTGTACTTCTCCTCTGCCTTCTTCTGGACCTCCTTACTACTGCGCAGGGTCTCCTCCCACACTCTCGATGGTCCTGCGCAGCCTCTCCAGCTCCTCCCGGTTGCTTAGGAAGGAGCTCTGTTGGAGTTTAGCCTGGAGGATATCTAACTCTTCTGTCTTCATGTCTAACTGTTGCTTTAACAAACGATACCTCTCAGCGGTCCCCTTCAGACCAGACAGTTCTTTGTCCAGATTCTGTAGCTCCGTCTCTGTGTCGGTCTGGGCACCTGCCATCCCTATCAGAGCCGGGCGGGAGTGAGTAACTCGGAGGATTGCACCGGAGCCTTCCCAGGATGAGTCTTGCCTCTCCGTTTCCGAGGTACTGGGTTATCCTCTCTGAGACTCTCTCCAGAGTGGGTAAAAGGCTGGGCAGTCTCGTCCAATTAGGACAGGGACGGGGAGGAATCAACCACCCCGCCGTCGTGTGTATGGTTCCCGTGTGCTGGTCATTGTAAGTTCAGTAATGTGGTATTCTCTGGTGTCCCCATGGACACAGGAAACTGGGAGGACTTTCCCGGGGTCAGACACGTTGGGCCCACCAAATCCCTTACGCACCAGGGTGGCCCGGCTACCAGAATCCAGTAAGGCCTCCACATCATGGTGATTCACAGTTACCGGGCAGGTGGGGGGGTCGATCTGGGCCGCCATCTACGACTCCCAAGAGCCGAGGCAAACGGTGTGTGGGTGCTGAGCTGGAGGACTCGCAGTGGGCATAGGTTCATCGGCTGGTTTCCCCACACTGCCAGGAGATATGTCCCATCTCCCCACACCGGTAACACTGTCGAGTTTCCCCCTCCTGGTGTACTCTTCTTGGACCCGCCTGGTTTCTGGCTCCCCCTGGAGCCGGGATAAGTCCTGACGTGGCTGGGTTCGAGACCTTGGGGTCCTTTGGGACGGGTTCTTCCCATTTGTGGTGGGGCCGCACTCCTGGGGGTCTTTTCGGGAAGCATTCAGCATCTCCGCTGTGGCCTGGTACTTTTCCACAGCTTCCACGGTCAGATCAGCCGTGGTCAAGGCCTGTTGACTGATGAACCGTTTTGCCTCATAAGGCAGGGGGCGCGTAGTAACGATCCACCACAACGGCCTCCACCACCGCCGCTGCTGTATTCCTCTGCGGATCCAGCCATTTCCATGCGATCGGACAAGTTCATGCATCTGCGCCCGAGGAGGTTGGTCTGGTTGGAAGGTCCAACTGTGAAAGCGCTGGGCCATACCAAACTTTGTGAGTCCATATCTGCTGAGGATCTCAGACTTCAGGGCATCATAGTCAGTAACCTGGTCAGGGCCCAGGTCCCGGACAGCATTCAGCGCTTCCCCGGTTAGGAAGGGGGCTAACAGACCAACCCACTGTTGCTTGGGCCAGAGCTTCCCTAGTGGCCGTGGCCTCAAATGCATGCAGGTATGCCTCAATGTCATCGGTAGCTCCCATCTTAGATATAAAGTCACTTGCCTTTATTGGGCGGGTATTTTGGACAACCCTCTGTCTCTGCAACTGCAATTCCTCTGCCTTCAGAAGGTTGGCTTTCTTTTGCTCCTCCAAGAGAGCCACGTTTGCTTGCATCTGGGCTTGCTGGCCAGCAACAAGGGCTTTTCAATATGTCCTCCATTTCAGTCGGCGGGGAGCCTACGGCCAACTTGGAAAACTGGGTGATCAAACCTTCGGTATCTCCTCTGACATGCACTATTAACGCTTGAGCGTGCCCGTATTCTCCACCATCTGTGGCGTCACGAGAGGCTACACAGCTTTCAGCGGGATTGCTCAAGTAGTGCACGGAGACCAGGTTCAACCAAAACAAGGATTTTATTAAAGGTCTTGGGGAAACTAACGAAAGTATAACACAATTCTGTTCTCTGGTGGCTCTTTAAGGGTTAACAGTTCAGGGATGTCTCTTCCACATCCAAAATCATAACTCTCCCCTCGCTCAAATAACTTTTCCCCAGTCTTACTGTTATTCCACGTGGCAGCTAGTGGCCAACCCAGCAAAACGTCCTTCCAAATGTCCCACACGTATTTCCACAGGTGCATATATCCAAAGGTGAGTATTTCCCCAAAGGTAAGTATCTCCAAATCCTTATATTCCTCATGGAAGTGGACGTGCAGCACTCTTGTCCTCCAGAGAGCCCAGCTTGGAGACTGTGTCTCTTCCCTTCCCAAACCTTCAGCTCATCAGCTCCTCATTTGTTTCAGCTGCGTGGGAAGATTGGCCATAGAGGGGTGGAGTTCCCGACCATACCAGCAGATGGAGCCATAGCTGTCTGGGTTTGCAGCCACCTCAGGGGGATGTAACGTCCCTCAGGACACAGCCTC
>NC_059192.1:89397251-89507251 GCF_020615455.1 Coregonus clupeaformis
AGGTAATATAGAACACTATGGACAAGCTAAGGTAATATAGATCACTATGGACAAGCTAAGGTAATATAGATCACTATGGACAAGCTAAGGTAATATAGATCACTATGGACAAGCTAAGGTAATATAGATCACTATGGACAAGCTAAGGTAATATAGATCACTATGGACAAGCTAAGGTAATATAGATCACTATGGACAAGCTAAGGTAATATAGATCACTATGGACAAGCTAAGGTAATATAGATCACTATGGACAAGCTAAGGTAATATAGATCACTATGGACAAGCTAAGGTAACATAGATCACTATGGACAAGCTAAGGTAATATAGATCACTATGGACAAGCTAAGGTAATATAGATCACTATGGACAAGCTAAGGTAACATAGATCACTATGGACAAGCTAAGGTAATATAGATCACTATGGACAAGCTAAGGTAATATAGATCACTATGGACAAGCTAAGGTAATATAGATCACTATGGACAAGCTAAGGTAATATAGATCACTATGGACAAGCTAAGGTAATATAGATCACTATGGACAAGCTAAGGTAACATAGATCACTATGGACAAGCTAAGGTAATATAGATCACTATGGACAAGCTAAGGTAATATAGATCACTATGGACAAGCTAAGGTAACATAGATCACTATGGACAAGCTAAGGTAATATAGATCACTATGGACAAGCTAAGGTAACATAGATCACTATGGACAAGCTAAGGTAATATAGATCACTATGGACAAGCTAAGGTAATATAATACATACCAACAGGTAGGGCATTAGAAACTAAGGTCAAGACTACACACCTCGATGCCCTGTCTTAATAATAACACTAGAACAATATATGCCATTTAGCAGACATTTGTATCCAGCAGCATACATTTTACGTATGGGTGGCCCCGGGAATCGAACCCACAATCCTGGCATTGCAAGCACCATGATCTGCCAGCTGAGCAATACTTTTACTACCGCCCCATATAGACTGTATGGGAACGGGCTACCCATTAGTCTTCTAAAGTTCCACGATAAACCCACTGAGTTGAAATTTAATAAAACAAATTCACATCTGGGGACTGATTTTGTATTTCATATTTTTAAAAGGCCCACTCTTTAAGTGTAAATCTGTTGTTGTATCACAGGTCAGTTGGGCCCAACAGATCATCCAGCCACAGAGATTCCCCACCTGGCCAGCCTCCAGCCCAGCCTCCAGCCCAGCCTCCAGCCCAGCCTCCAGCCCAGCCTCCAGCCCAGCCTCCAGCCCGGCCTCCAGCCCAGCCTCCAGCCCAGCCTCCAGCCCAGCCACAGAGACAGAAACACAGCAGCAGCATCTTCAAGGTTAATGTTGACTCTTCCTCCTCTTTCAATCCCCTCCCCCTCTCCTCCCCTCTCCTCCCCCACTGGCTTCCTCCCACACAACAGCAGCTAATTCCCCCCCATCTCTCTCTCTCCATCCTTCTCTCTCTCTCTCTCTCTCTCTCTCTCTCTCTCTCTCTCTCTCTCTCTCTCTCTCTCTCTCTCTCTCTCTCTCTCTCTCTCTCTCTCTCTCTCTCTCTCTCTCTCTCTCTCTCTCTCTCTCTCTCTCTCTCTCTCTCTCTCTCTCTCTCTCTCTCTCTCTCTCTCTCTCTCTCTCTCTCTCTCTCTCTCTCTCTCTCTCTCTCTCCATCCTTCTCTCTCTCTATCCTCTCCCTCCCTCTCTCTCCCTGTGTGACATGTTATTTTCACGCAAACGGCAGCTAATTCAAATCCAATTAAAAGGTTGGGTGCCGAGCGGAGTTGGTGAACATAATGGAATAATGGACTCTGTTGAGAGAATCCCGCTCTGGTCGCGCAGCGAAATATGCTTGTTAGAAGAATAAATTGATTTATTTGTGCGTGAAACACACCGGGAATATTGATGAGGGAGTCTGGTCTATTGTTGTTGGGTTTTCAAAGCTGCAGGCTGAAACTTTAACAACAAAAGAGTGTTATATTCAGGTGACAGGCTGGTACTTTACTGTCTGGTTTTAGTTACCCGTCCTGTAGTATCTGGTTTTAGTTACCCGTCCTGTAGTATCTGGTTTTAGTTACCCGTCCTGTAGTATCTGGTTTTAGTTACCCGTCCTGTAGTATCTGGTTTTAGTTACCCGTCCTGTAGTATCTGGTTTTAGTTACCCTTCCTGTAGTATCTGGTTGGTTTTAGTTACCCGTCCTGTAGTATCTGGTTTTAGTTACCCGTCCTGTAGTATCTGGTTTTAGTTACCCATCCTGTAGTATCTGGTTTTAGTTACCCGTCCTGTAGTATCTGGTTTTAGTTACCCGTCCTGTAGTATCTGGTTTTAGTTACCCATCCTGTAGTATCTGGTTTTAGTTACCCGTCCTGTAGTATCTGGTTTTAGTTACCCATCCTGTAGTGTCTGGTTTTAGTTACCCGTCCTGTAGTATCTGGTTTTAGTTACCCGTCCTGTAGTATCTGGTTTTAGTTACCCATCCTGTAGTATCTGGTTTTAGTTACCCGTCCTGTAGTATCTGGTTTTAGTTACCCATCCTGTAGTATCTGGTTTTAGTTACCCGTCCTGTAGTATCTGGTTTTAGTTACCCATCCTGTAGTGTCTGGTTTTAGTTACCCGTCCTGTAGTGTCTGGTTTTAGTTACCCGTCCTGTAGTATCTGGTTTTAGTTACCCGTCCTGTAGTATCTGGTTTTAGTTACCCGTCCTGTAGTGTCTGGTTTTAGTTACCCGTCCTGTAGTGTCTGGTTTTAGTTACCCATCCTGTAGTATCTGGTTTTAGTTACCCGTCCTGTAGTGTCTGGTTTTAGTTACCCATCCTGTAGTGTCTGGTTTTAGTTACCCATCCTGTAGTGTCTGGTTTTAGTTACCCGTCCTGTAGTGTCTGGTTTTAGTTACCCGTCCTGTAGTATCTGGTTTTAGTTACCCGTCCTGTAGTGTCTGGTTTTAGTTACCCATCCTGTAGTGTCTGGTTTTAGTTACCCGTCCTGTAGTGTCTGGTTTTAGTTACCCGTCCTGTAGTATCTGGTTTTAGTTACCCATCCTGTAGTATCTGGTTTTAGTTACCCATCCTGTAGTGTCTGGTTTTAGTTACCCATCCTGTAGTATCTGGTTTTAGTTACCCGTCCTGTAGTATCTGGTTTTAGTTACCCATCCTGTAGTATCTGGTTTTAGTTACCCGTCCTGTAGTATCTGGTTGGTTTTAGTTACCCGTCCTGTAGTATCTGGTTTTAGTTACCCGTCCTGTAGTATCTGGTTTTAGTTACCCGTCCTGTAGTATCTGGTTTTAGTTACCCGTCCTGTAGTATCTGGTTTTAGTTACCCATCCTGTAGTATCTGGTTTTAGTTACCCGTCCTGTAGTATCTGGTTTTAGTTACCCATCCTGTAGTATCTGGTTTTAGTTACCCGTCCTGTAGTATCTGGTTTTAGTTACCCATCCTGTAGTATCTGGTTGGTTTTAGTTACCCGTCCTGTAGTATCTGGTTTTAGTTACCCATCCTGTAGTGTCTGGTTATCATTGGGTCTGCTCTATGTTCCGGTAAGAGGAGGGCTGGCATCCCAAATGGCACATTCTTCCCTTTATAGTGCACTACTTTTGACCAGAGCTCTATGGGTCCTGGTCCCTCTGGTCTAAAGTAGTGCCCTATAAAGGGAATAGGGTGGTATTTGGGACTAAGAGGAGAGAGGATGTAGGTCTGTTTGATTTAAGCAGGGTTCAGGTGGGGTCATTCCCCAGTTGTCAGGAGCTGTACAGTGTTAAAGGGGAGAGGGGTGTGTGTGACTGAGTGTGTGTGTGGAATACATTTTTAGTCCCCAAAAAATTCCCGAAAACATAGCCGTGTGTGTGTGTGTGTGTGTGTGTGTGTGTGTGTGAGAGAGGTCTGTGGCTCTGTCCACCTAGACTAGGTCAGATGTCCTCTGTCTCTCTCTCTCTTTGATATTATACCTGAATGAGGACCCAGGGAATCCAGGGAACTAACCCTAACCCGGGGAATCCGGGTTAGGGTTAGGGGGAGGAGTGGAGAGGTGAGAAGAGGGGGAGGAGTGGAGAGGAGGTGAGAAGAGGGGGAGGAGTGGAGAGGAGGTGAGGTGAGAAGAAGGGGAGGAGTGGAGAGTAGGGGAAGGAGAGGGGGAGGAGTGGAGAGGAAAGGAGGTGAGGAGAGGGGGGAGGAGTGGAGAGGAGGTGAAGGAGAGGGGGAGGAGTGGAGAGGAGGTGAGAAGAGGGGGAGGAGTGGAGAGGAGGTGAAGGAGAGGGGGAGGAGTGGAGAGGAGGTGAAGGAGAGGGGGGGAGTGGAGAGGAGGTGAAGGAGAGGGGCAGTAGAGGGGTGGAGATTTGACATTGACAGCTGATGATGTGAAGCAGACTTCCAGGAGGTTCTGCTCTGGTCTGTTTCTTTGCTGGGTTGTATTCACTAGGCACCAAACGGAGGAAAACATACTGAAACAGGGAGGGACTACCTGAACTTGTCCAATAAGAAACACTAATTTTCATTTTCCATTGCAACACATTTTGCTACAGTGGGTACTAATGAATATGACCCAGTTTCTGATTGATGTGTCTGTGTTTCTGTATCCCGTCTCTCCACAGCCTCCTCCCCAAAACCAACCCCCCCCTGGACAGCCCTACCCCTCTCCGGGGGCTCCTTACCCCTCCCACAGCCTGCGACGTCTACCCCAGTGCTCCCCTGTTCACCTCAGTCACCCAGTCCCCCTGTCCCTGTCCCTGTCCCTGTCCCCTGCCTCCACCCCTGGACCAGGACAGCCCACACCATCTACTCCTCCTCCTCACCGAGCCCCGCCTCCCCATGGCCAAGGACATGCCCACAGCCACACCCAGGCTCCGCCCAGAGGGGCGTCGTTTCGCAGTGTGCCACAGCACCATAACTCGTGCAGGATGGTCTTGGTGAGTGAGTGGAGGATGGTCTGGGTGAGTGAGTGGAGGATGGTCTTGGTGAGTGAGTGGAGGATGGTCTGGGTGAGTGAGTGGAGGATGGTCTTGGTGAGTGAGTGGAGGATGGTCTTGGTGAGTGAGTGGAGGATGGTCTGGGTGAGTGAGTGGAGGATGGTCTGGTTGAGTGAGTGGAGGATGGTCTGGGTGAGTGAGTGGAGGGCTGAGATTAGATGAGGACAGAGAGAACCTGACTAAGCCTCTCCTCTACATCAACACCATGCTCCCTCTGACATTAAAGGCTGCGTCACAAACAGCACCCTATTCCCTATATAGTGCACTACTTTAGACCAGGGCCAGCGCCTGCCTGGGCTCAGCGCTCGTCAAAAGTAGTGCACTATATAGGGAATAGGGTGCTGTTTCAGATGCAGCTGTGGCACTATGTCTGATCTGACCCCTGTCTCTGTCTTTACTGTAATAGTGTCCGGGGCTCAGAACCCGACACCACGTCTGACCTCAGCTCTACGTCACTGCATCATGCTCATTCAGTGTTTAGTATTTATTAGGGATCTCCATTAGCTGCTGCCAAGGCAGCTACTACTCTTCCTGGGGTCCAAACAGGGTCAAAACAGTTACAATACATCATACGAGACGTTATTGCATAATTACTCTAGTATTTCACACATATAGTACAATATAAAATCCACAATACCACAACATTACAATGTGTGTGCTAGAGTGTGTGTGCGTATGCCTGTGTGCGTGTGCCTGTGTGCCTGTGTGCGTGTGTGTGTGTGTGTGTGTGTGTGTGTGTGTGTGTGTGTGTGTGTGTGTGTGTGTGTGTGCGTGTGTGTGTTTGTGTGTGTTTGTGTGCGTGTGTGCGTGTGCGTGTTTGTGTGTCTCTTCACAGTGTGTCTCTTTATTAAGACACACCAGATCAGGCTCATTAGCAGTGTGTTAAAGCATTAATGAGCTGCTAACTCCTGTTCTGATTAACAGAAGGCCGTTAGAAGGTCATAGCAGAGCCCAGGCCTGTCTACTGAAGTATCATCAAGCATCATGCTATTAAAGCTGCAATCTGGGATTCGGTTTTCAATGGGTAAATACAGCAAATATCAAAAATTGAAAAAGACTTTTGAACAGATTCCCAGATCCCAGATTGTACATTTAAGAGATGATGAGCTGAATGAGAGTGTGCTTCGAGGAGGGCAGAGGGCATTTATTGATTTAGAGTCCGAACGAGCTTCACGGAAATAGACGTGGTAAATTGAGTTGAGCCGTATCAAACTAATGTTGGATAAAGTTGTCAGAACGGCCACTTTACTAGAATAGAATATTGCCTCCAGTGTTCCAAGTTCCGGTGATGAAATTCCAATTCCAGAATGTCCATGGGCCTAAACTGGACACTTGGTTTCTGCACCAAATCAGACCATGTGTTCTGTTCTGACTAACTCACTGGATTATACCATATCTCACTGCATAAGAAACAGGCTGAGACAGGCCTTCCCTTCCAACTGTTGCTCTTCCAGAAAACGCAATGGTTTCAAGCATAAGTAAGGCCTGTAGTCGTGGTCTAACTGCCAGTCCAATCCAGCCCCATCCTGTAGCAGTAACAGCTGTTTGGTCCAGCTCCAGCCCAAGGAGCCCCAGGGAGGCTGACCAGGCTGCCCAGGAAGAGCCTCTCAGCTGGGGGCCGTTTAGCCAGGGCTGTGGGCGGTCTATGGGGGTCTTCACCTGACTTACTGTGGTATTCAGTAAAGGGGCTGTCTGTGTCCGTCCCAGTGGAAAACTGGTTGATAATTCGTCTTTTGAGCCCGTTTTTTGCTGTTTAAAAGACATTGTGAAAAGCGTAATTTGAACCAGTTTTGCCCACTGGGGTCTAACTCAGTAACAGGATGAATCATTGTGACTGGTAGGAGTGTAATGTACAGTTACCGCTGAACTCACAGTCACAGTTTTATGTCTGGATTTCATCAGACACCTTCAGACATGCACTTTTTGTATTTGCCTGGATTCAATTTAGTCTTCCATGTGATACTGTAGCCTGCATTTTGGATCGTGCTCAAATCTTCCCTCCTGGCAAGATGATTACTGGCTGCAATTGTTTTAGATTAGTAGCTGTTCAACAGTAGCCTTCATAGAGAAATAACCTTTGGGATGTACTAGTTTCCCCCTCCTCACACAGCTCGTGGCATAGCGGAACCAAAGTGGGAAACATAACCACTTTACAATCACTTGATGGATGGTAGCATTAACGAAATCCCTCAAAAGGTCACAAAAGTTTTTGAGGGCATAGACTTTCAAAGAAACCTCTAAAAAATAAAACTTGTGAAACTTGTGATATTCCGATTAGACAGAGCGACGGCCCTGCTGTAGCCAGCCAACTTCACTCTAGGGCTTTTGACATTACTGACTCCTGTAGCTCAGTTGGTAGAGAATGGCGCTTGCAACGCCAGGGTTGTGGGTTCGATTCCTACGGGGGGGCCAGTATGAAAAATGTATGCACTAACTGTAAGTCGCTCTGGATAAGAGCGTCTGCTAAATGACTTAAAAATCTAAATCTGAGCAGAACCGAGACAAACTGAGCTGGTACTGTATGGTACTGTCTGGTACTGTATGGTACTGTATGATACTGTATGGTACTGTATGGTACTGTATGGTACTGTATGGTACTGTATGATACTGTATGGTACTGTATGGTACTGTATGATACTGTATGGTACTGTATGGTACTGTATGATACTGTATGATACTGTATGGTACTGTATGATACTGTATGGTACTGTATGGTACTGTATGGTACTGTATGATACTGTATGATACTGTATGGTACTGTATGGTACTGTATGATACTGTATGGTACTGTATGATACTGTATGGTACTGTATGGTACTGTATGATACTGTATGATACTGTCTGGTACTGTATGGTACTGTATGATACTGTATGATACTGTATGGTACTGTATGGTATGGTACTGTATGGTACTGTCTGGTACTGTATGATACTGTATGATACTGTATGGTACTGTATGATACTGTATGGTACTGTATACATTTTTACATTTTAGTCATTTAGCAGACGCTCTTATCCAGAGCGACTTACAGTTAGTGAGTGCATACATTTTTCATACTGACATGAGACTTGAGGGGTGGGATGTGTGTTCTGGGTGACGGGTCCACACAGTGTCAGAACAACAGCATCCCCATGCTGACTAGTGGGTTGGCTGGCTGTGGACATCTTTTTTTGTCCTGTTACTGTGCTACATTTGGACATGCTTAATTACCCTATTTTCCTAGCTGTGGTTAGTTAGTTAGTTAGTATATTACCGTAGCTGCATATCAGACGAGGCTAGCTACTCCTGAAATTCACAGCCAGAGCTAACGCCACCAGCAGCCTAGCCATGCCGCACAGCTAGCTAACCGTTTATTCATTAAATCAGACTCAGTCACTCTTCAAACAAGAAACTTTTAAATTACAAAAGCTGCCCTAACACCATTATCGTTATATTACCATATGATAGTAAAAAATTCCTTGACGGCTGGTGAAGGAAGGATGAATGGTGGCTTTGAAAGGTGGTTCTGAGGAGTGCAGGGCAAGGTTGGTTAACCTTTTCAGCAGGGGAGGCCTGGTTGTCATAGTCCTCAGCTGGAGCAGCAGGTTGCTAGTGGCATAGCTGGGTAGCACAGGGACTGGTAATCATAGATGCATTGTGGGTATGGGGGACGGGACGGGACGGGATGAGTATTATGGAGGCCAGATCAGGGGATGGCAAATTGAACCACTAGCTCTTCTTTAGCATCCACCTTGATCTGAGAGATTGCACTGTAAGCATAGGCAGCTATCTTGGACACCTGTTGTACATCCGAGTATGGCACCAGATCACTAGCGAGTACTTGGTGCGGCTGGCTGGTGAGGGAAGGGAGAGTATGGTACTGTATGGTACTGTATGATACTGTATGGTACTGTATGATACTGTATGGTACTGTATGGTACTGTATGGTACTGTCTGGTACTGTATTATACTGTATGATACTGTATGGTACTGTATGGTACTGTATTGAGTATCATTCTTTCCTTCTGAGATGTTTGAGAAGGATTCTCTGTATGGTACTGTATGGTACTGTATGATACTGTATGGTACTGTATGATACTGTATGGTACTGTATGGTACTGTATGGTACTGTCTGGTACTGTATTATACTGTATGATACTGTATGGTACTGTATGGTACTGTATTGAGTATCATTCTTTCCTTCTGAGATGTTTGAGAAGGATTCTCTCCAGGACCAGTTAGAGAAAGTGTGTGAGCGAGTGTGTTGAGTGTGTGTGTGTGTGTGTGTGTGTGTGTGTGTGTGTGTGTGTGTGTGTGTCTGTGTGTCTGTCTAAGTGAGTGTGTGTGTGAATATGGAACATCTGTATAGTAGGTAACAGCCAGACGTTAATCATGATGTCATCCTTCTACAGTAGATTAGTAACACATGATGGATCTTCATCCCGTGCCCTCTGGGTCTTAAATGGCACCCTATTCCCTTGATAGTGCACTACTTTTGACCAGGGCCCGTAGCGAATAGGGTGCCATTTTGGACGCATATATGCTGTCTGTCTGTCTGGGGAGGGAGGGAGGGAGGGAGGGCTGCCATGGTGACCGAGGGATGATGATGATGCAATAGTTCAGGCAGACAGAGCTCAGATGAGGACTGGGGTAAATTTAGCTGGCTTTGATCGCCCCCTGGTGGTGTGTGTGAGTCAATACTTTCTTCTGAGTCACTACTGATCCCATCAGCTTTCAGTTCAGATTAAGTTTTGAACAATCAGCATGACTTAATACTACTATACAAATCTTCCAGTTGGGACATTAAAGAGTTGGCTTGATTGCTTGATAGACTGATTCATTCATTCATTGATTGTTGATTGATTGATTGATTGATTGTCGGTGTGTCTGTCTTTAATAGGAGTTGGAGATGCCTAGTCCACCCCAGAAGCCCCTACCTGCCGACCCCCTGGGCAGGAATACCCAGAAGCCTCTACCTGCCGACCCCCTGGGCAGGAATACCCAGAAGCCCCTACCTGCCGACCCCCTGGGCAGGAATACCCAGAAGCCTTTACCTGCAGACCCCCTGAGCAGGAATACCCAGAAGCCCCTACCTGCCGACCCCCTGGGCAGGAATACCCAGAAGCCTCTACCTGCCGACCCCCTGGGCAGGAATACCCAGAAGCCTTTACCTGCAGAACCCCTGGGCAGGAATACCCAGAAGCCTTTGCCTGCTAACCCTAACCGTAACTCCCCCGGAAGGAGTGGTGGTCTGATTCGTAGCCCCACTGCCGTCGGTGTCCCCATCCCTGTACCTGTCCCCGGTGTCCCCAGGCTGCTGAGACCTGTCCCACACCAAAACAGGTGAGTCCCAGACACTCTGGACAACACCCAGCATTAGATCAATCAACTTAAAGTCTCGCTTGACAGACTGTTACTAGCTGGGCAAGGAAGATTTTGGCCAAGCTAGATTTTGTTCAGCGTTCTGAGATGAATCAATTGCAGTAATGCCAAGACTACGTTTTCTAACCTTTCACTTATGAATTTCTGGACATGATACTTAACATGCACTTTTAACATCTATCTCCCCCCTCCAGATCTGTTCCTAAGCAACCCCCAACACTACCTAAGCCTCGTATGATCGTTCACGCCAAGTTCAGCAGCTGAGAGCAGCTGGACTAAACTGAAGGGAATAAAAAGGACGTCCTTTCTGTAAGACGTTAAAGACATTTCATTTGCACTATGAAACTCTAAAAACCTTCAGATGTGGTGTCTCTTGAGTTTTGAATAAGGGGGCCGGACCGTTGGGCGGTCGGCGTGTCAGCGAGCCAGTCTCCGATGGTGCTCTGATGTTAAAGAGGTGCTATAGGTCTGAGCTCAGGTACATGTTCTTAACGTTTTGTGTATTTATTAATTAGTTACCACACAGTGCACTGTGCCAGACACTTGGGATTTCATTTGGAGTCTTTGTTTATTTTGTATTTTTCTACTGTTAGCCATTTGATTTCAATCGTGGGGATATTTGAACCTGTTTTTTGATGGACAGGGAGCAAGGGGGAAAAGTCCAACTAAAACAAAGCGTGTCTCTGGAGATCTGTGAAGTTGTAAAACCTCTAACTTCAATGAACTGTTACTGAGAACAAAGAGAAAGACGACTACCAACATCAGATAGGGAGACTCTGTCTGCACTATTGGTTGACAGACTTGGGATGCGTATGACGCCACCTGTTGGAAGATAACGACCTCACCCGGTAAATCCTGCCGCAGGTCTTCCTCCATCCAGTATCCAGCCAGCTGTTGGAAGATAACGGCCTCACCAGGTCTCCCTCCATCCAGTATCCAGCCAGCTGTTGGAAGATACGGCCTCACCAGGTCTCCCTCCATCCAGTATCCAGCCAGCTGTTGGAAGATACGGCCTCACCAGGTCTCCCTCCATACAGTATCCAGCCAGCTGTTTCTCCCTCCATCCAGTATCCAGCCAGCTGTTTCTCCCTCTGTGACTGTACTTTGTGTGCACTGATGCTTAGAGACTGAGCCCTGAGGAACACCAATAACAACCTTACACCAACCGTACACCAACCTAACACAAACCTTACACCAACTTTACACCAACTTTACACCAACCGTACATCAACTTTACACCAACCTTACACAAACCTTACACCAACTTTACACCAACCTTACACAAACCTTACACCAACTTTACACCAACCTAACACCAACCTTACACCAATATTTCACCAACTATACACCAAGCTTACACCAACTATACACCAACCTTACACCAAGCATACACCAACCTTACACCAAGCATACAACAACCTTATACTCAGCAGCCGACCCAATAGTTATCTCAACACACCCACAGGCACTACATATGTAAACACTACATAGCGCTACATAAACATTACACAGCACTACATAAACACTACATAGCACTACATAAACACTACATAGCGCTACATAAACATTACACAGCACTACATAAACACTACATAGCACTACATAAACATTACACAGCACTACATAAACACTACACAGCGCTACATAAACATTACACAGCACTACATAAACACTACATAGCACTACATAAACACTACATAGCACTACATAAACATTACACAGCACTACATAAACACTACATAGCACTACATAAACACTACATAGCACTACATAAACACTACATAGCACTACATAAACACTACATAGCACTACATAAACACTACACAGCACTACATAAACACTACATAGCACTACATAAACACTTGATTGTGGGATTATGGCACACCGTCAGTCGGACGTAGGGTTACCTAAAAAGAAAGGACAACTGGTGGTAATTGGAATTGAACAATACGGTTAATATGCAAAACAGAAACCTCTTAAGGAGGTGGAAAACCATGAATTTGCCAATGGGGAAGTAATTCATGAGCTGTTTGTACCTGGTGAAAGAAGGTTTAGAGGTCGTTTAGCTTCCTTTGCCCTGATTGTGTATCACCACTGAGACATCCACAATCCCCCAACACTGACACTCAACTCTCTTGGCTGATTACTGTTTGTTGTGCCCCAGCAGGCCCCACGTTCGGTAGCAAAACGTTGTCGAATGTTGCAAATAGAAATGCCACAAATAGAGCTGATGTCATTCCTTATTCTACCTGTCAGAGAGAGGGGTGTTTGTTCTACGTAGCGTAGTTCTATCTGAACGTTACAAAACGTTGCGTCCTGCTGAACGCGCCCCTTGTTTTTAATTTGCCATTGTGCCAACGTTAGCCTGATTAAACCAGATTGGGTTATGTTCTCAAATGTTGAGTGGCTATACTGAGGTGTCGTTAATTCAGTTATTACACAGTTATTACACAGTTATTACACAAGTCCTGACGTTATTACACAGTCTGGATGCGTCTTAGTCCTGTCTTTTATGTAAAAACACAACAA
Organism: Coregonus clupeaformis; assembly: GCF_020615455.1. Lineage (NCBI taxonomy): Eukaryota > Metazoa > Chordata > Actinopteri > Salmoniformes > Salmonidae > Coregonus > Coregonus clupeaformis. The sequence goes on from NC_059192.1 coordinate 89,410,099, forward strand.
CACTCAGAAGATATGAGGTGATTATTTTCTTACATTATTGTATGGTTTTTATTACAGTGTGAAGGCTGTAATTGTTGACAGTATTGTTCAAACTTTTCATTCATACTGTTCAATTTTATTTTAAGCACACACATCTTGTTCTCAAAAACAGATATGTTTTGTTATGTCTATCTAGTATTTAATTTCTTGGCTTTTGGAGGCAGAGATCCATAGTTTCATAATCAGTTATTTTTACTATGACATTCTATTGTGTTGCACTAGATTTTTAAATCCTTACTTTGCTGTTGTCAAGCCTTGTTGCCATGTATCTGTAGTCACAGCAGTACTACTGTCCCGTGTCCTACCTGTAGTCACGGCAGTATTACTGTCCCGTGTCCTACCTGTAGTCACAGCAGTATTACTGTCCCGTGTCCTACCTGTAGTCACAGCAGTATTACTGTCCCGTGTCCTCCCTGTAGTCACGGCAGTATTACTGTCCCGTGTCCTACCTGTAGTCACAGCAGTATTACTGTCCCGTGTCCTACCTGTAGTCACAGCAGTATTACTGTCCCGTGTCCTACCTGTAGTCACAGCAGTATTACTGTCCCGTGTCCTACCTGTAGTCACAGCAGTATTACTGTCCCGTGTCCTACCTGTAGTCACAGCAGTATTACTGTCCCGTGTCCTACCTGTAGTCACAGCAGTATTACTGTCCCGTGTCCTACCTGTAGTCACGGCAGTATTACTGTCCCGTGTCCTACCTGTAGTCACAGCAGTATTACTGTCCCGTGTCCTACCTGTAGTCACAGCAGTATTACTGTCCCGTGTCCTACCTGTAGTCACAGCAGTATTACTGTCCCGTGTCCTACCTGTAGTCACAGCAGTATTACTGTCCCGTGTCCTACCTGTAGTCACAGCAGTATTACTGTCCCGTGTCCTACCTGTAGTCACAGCAGTATTACTGTCCCGTGTCCTACCTGTAGTCACAGCAGTATTACTGTCCCGTGTCCTACCTGTAGTCACAGCAGTATTACTGTCCCGTGTCCTACCTGTAGTCACAGCAGTATTACTGTCCCGTGTCCTACCTGTAGTCACAGCAGTATTACTGTCCCGTGTCCTACCTGTACGTTCTGTTTGAAAGTTCCTTTTTGTCTGTGTTACATGTAAACACAACACGTTATCATGGGACAGATCGCTTTTGGTAAGATCATTATTTGATACATCAAATGTAAAGACACACTTTAGTGTCTATGTCAATACACTTTAATGTCAATACACTTTAGTGTCTATGTCAATACACTTTAGTGTCTATGTCAATACACTTTAATGTCAATACACTTTAGTGTCTATGTCAATACACTTTAATGTCAATACACTTTAGTGTCTATGTCAATACACTTTAGTGTCTATGTCAATACACTTTAGTGTCTATGTCAATACACTTTAATGTCAATACACTTTAGTGTCTATGTCAATACACTTTAGTGTCTATGTCAATACACTTTAGTGTCTATGTCAATACACTTTAATGTCAATACACTTTAGTGTCTATGTCAATACACTTTAATGTCAATACACTTTAGTGTCTATGTCAATACACTTTAGTGTCTATGTCAATACACTTTAGTGTCTATGTCAATACACTTTAATGTCAATACACTTTAGTGTCTATGTCAATACACTTTAATGTCAATACACTTTAGTGTCTATGTCAATACACTTTAGTGTCTATGTCAATACACTTTAATGTCAATACACTTTAGTGTCTATGTCAATACACTTTAGTGTCTATGTCAATACACACAATCTTTTGAACACTTGAGCAGTATCAGTAAAATACTTTTTTTAAACACTGAAGTGGTCTTGTTTTTTTTGCCTACTATAACATTCTTACTAATGTTCTCCATTGACTGCTATTTGTATTTGTATTTACTATGGATCCCCATTAGTTCCTGCCAAGGCAGCAGCTACTCTTCCTGGGGTCCAGCAAAATTAAGGCAGTTCATACAATTTAAAAAAACATTACAATACATTCACAGATTTCACAACACACTGTGTGCCCTCGGGCCCCTACTCTTTTACAGTTTAGCAGACGCTCTTATCCAGAGAGACTTACAGTTAGTGAGTGCATACATTTTTCTTACTGGCCCCCCGTGGGAATCGAACCCACAACCATGGCGTTGCAAGCGCCATGCTCTACCAACTGAGCTACAGGAGGCCTACAGTACAAAATCCATGTGTACGTGTGTGTATAGTGCGTATGTTATCGTGTGTGTGTGTGTATGCATGTGTCTGTGCCTGTGTTTGTGTTGCTTCACAGTCCCCACTGTTCTATAACGTGTTTTTTTATCTGTTTGTTAAATCTAATTTTACTGCTGGCATGAGTTACTTGATGTGGAATAGAGTTCCATGTAGTCATGGCTCTATGTAGTACTGTGCGCCTCCCATAGTTTGTTCTGGACTTGGGGACTGTGAAGAGACCTCTGGTGGCATGTCTTGTGGGGTATGCATGGGTGTCCGAGCTGTGTGCCAGTAGTTCAAACAGACAGCTCGGTGCATTCAGCATGTCAATACCTCTCACAAATACAAGTAGTGATGAAGTCAATCTCTCCTCCACTTTGAGCCAGGAGAGATTGACATGCATATGATTAATATTAGCTCTCTGTGTACATCCAAGGGCCAGCCGTGCTGCCCTGTTCTGAGCCAATTGCAATTTTCCTAAGTCCTTTTTTGTGGCACCTGACCACACGACTGAACAGTAGTCCAGGTGCGACAAAACTAGGGCCTGTAGGACCTGCCTTGTTGATAGTGCTGTTAAGAAGGCAGAGCAGTGCTTTATAATGGACAGACTTCTCCCCATCTTAGCTACTGTTGTATCAATATGTTTTGACCATGACAGTATACAATCCAGGGTTACTCCAAGCAGTTTAGTTACCTCAACTTGCTCAAAGTTTAGGTTTATGGTTTAGTGAAAGATTTGTCCCAAATACAATGCTTTTAGTTTTACATTTTAATTTACATTTTCGGCATTTAGCAGACGCTCTTATCCAGAGCGACTTACAAATTGGTGCATTCACCTTATGATAGCCAGTGGGACAACCACTTTACAATATATCAACAACAACAAAAAATGGGGGGGGGGGTAGAAGGATTACTTTATCCTATCCCAGGTATTCCTTAGAGGTGGGGTTTCAAGTGTCTCCGGAAGGTGGTGAGTGACTCCACTGTCCTGGCGTCGTGAGGGAGCTTGTTCCACCATTGGGGTGCCAGAGCAGCGAACAGTTTTGACTGGGCTGAGCGGGAACTGTGCTTCTGCAGAGGTAGGGGGGCCAGCAGGCCAGAGGTGGATGAACGCAATGCCCTCGTTTGGGTGTAGGGACTGATCAGAGCCTGAAGGTACGGAGGTGCCGTTCCCCTCACAGCTCCGTAGGCAAGCACCATGGTCTTGTAGCAGATGCAGGCTTCAACTGGAAGCCAGTGGAGTGTGCGGAGGAGCGGGCTGACATGAGAGAACTTGGGAAGGTTGAACACCAGACGGGCTGCAGCGTTCTGGATGAGTTGTAGGGGTTTAATGGCACAGGCAGGGAGCCCAGCCAACAGCGAGTTGCAGTAATCCAGACGGGAGATGACAAGTGCCTGGATTAGGACCTGTGCCGCTTCCTGTGTAAGGCAGGGTCGTACTCTCCGAATGTTGTAGAGCATGAACCTGCAGGATCGGGTCACTGCTTTGATGTTAGCGGAGAACGACAGGGTGTTGTCCAGGGTCACGCCAAGGCTCTTCGCACTCTGGGTGAAGGACACAATGGAGTTGTCAACCGTGATGGAGAGATCATGGAGCGGGCAGTCCTTCCCCGGGAGGAAGAGCAGCTCCGTCTTGCCGAGGTTCAGCTTGAGGTGGTGATCCGTCATCCACACTGATATGTCTGCCAGACATGCAGAGATGCAATTCGCCACCTGGTTATCAGAAGGGGGAAATGAGAAGATGAATTGTGTGTCATCTACGTAGCAATGATAGGAGAGACAATGTGAGGATATGACAGAGCCAAGTGACTTGGTGTATAGAGAGAATAGGAGAGGGCCTAGAACTGAGCCCTGGGGGACACCAGTGGTGAGAGCACGTGGTGCGGAGACAGATTCTTGCCACGCCACCTGGTAAAGCGACCTGTGAGGTAGGACGCAATCCAAGAGTGAGCCGCGCCGGAGATGCCCAACTCAGAGAGGGTGGAGAGGAGGATCTGATGGTTCACAGTATCAAAGGCAGCAGATAGGTCTAGAAGGATGAGAGCAGAGGAGAGAGAGTTAGCTTTAGCAGTGCGGAGAGCCTCCGTGACACAGAGAAGGGCAGTCTCAGTTGAATGACCAGTCTTGAAACCTGACTGGTTTGGATTAAGAAGGTAATTCTGAGAGAGATAGCAAGAGAGTTGGCTAAAGACGGCACGCTCAAGAGTTTTGGAGAGAAAAGAAAGAAGGGATACTGGTCTGTAGTTGTTGACATCGGAGGGATCGAGTGTAGGTATTTTGAGAAGGGGTGCAACTCTCGCTCTCTTGAAGATGGAAGGGACATAGCCAGTGGTCAAGGATGAGTTGATGAGCGAGGTGAGGTAAGGGAGAAGGTCTCTGGAAATGGTCTGGAGAAGAGAGGAGAGGATAGGGTCAAGCAGGATTTCATCTGGAGAGAGAGGGGAGAAAGAAGTCAAAGCATAGGGTAGGGCAGTGTGAGCAGGACCAGCGGTGTCATTTGACTTAATAAATGAGGATCGGATGTCGTCAACCTTCTTTTCAAAATGGTTGACGAAGTCATCCACAGAGAGGGAGGAGGGAGGGGGAGGAGGAGGTGGCAAAGAGCTTCCTAGGGTTAGAGGCAGAGGCTTGAAATTTAGAGTGGTATAAAGTGGCTTTAGCAGCAGAAACAGATGAAGAAAATGTAGAGAGGAGGGAGTGAAAAGATGACAGGTCGGCAGGGAGTCTAGTTCTCCTCCATTTCCGCTCGGCTGCCCGGAGCCCTGTTCTGTGAGCTCGCAATGAATTGTCAAGCCACGGAGCAGGAGTGGAGGACCGAGCCGGCCGGGAGGATAGGGGACATAGAGAGTCAAAAGATGCAGAAAGGGAGGAGAGGAGGGTTGAGGAGGCAGAATCAGGAGATTGGAGGGAGAAGGATTGAGCAGAGGGAAGAGATGATAGGATGGAAGAGGAGAGAGTAGCGGGAGAGAGAGAATGTCCACTTGGGAGAGATGAGGATTCCTGTGCCACCGCCCCGCTGACCAGATGCTTTCGGGGTATGCGAGAACACATGGTCAGACGAGGAGAGAGCAGTAGGAGTAGCAGTGTTTTCTGTGGTAATCCATGTTTCCATCAGCGCCAAGAAGTCGAGGGACTGTAGGGTAGCATAGGCTGAGATGAACTCTGCCTTGTTGGCCGCAGAACGGCAGTTCCAGAGGCTGCCGGAGACCTGGAACGCCACATGGGTCGTGCGTGCAGGGACCACCAGGTTAGAGAGGCAGCAGCCACGCGGTGTGAGGCATTTGTATAGCCTGTGCAGAGAGGAGAGAACAGGGATAGACAGACACATAGTTGACAGGCTACAGAAAAGGCTACACTAATGCAAAGGAGATCGGAATGAAATTAACTAAACATCTGGGGAAACGAGGCCTCCCTCACTAACCTTTCACTGAAACACTCAAATACAACTCTTCCAACTTCCACTTTAGAAATTATAATTGCTGTAATCTACAGTAGTTCAATGTTTCCAGGAATAGACTAACTTAGTTAATTCAGCTAGCTAACTTGGTACAGTATTCTTCTGTGAAAACCGCCCAGGGCACCGTATCCTATGACGCCATAGCTAACTAGCATGCTAGCATCCAATAACACACGGTTTAGCACCAATACTTGGTTACAACAAACTACCAATGGATCATTCATGTCCATGTCTAGTTCCTTTCATAACGCAGAAGTAATTAAACGTTGGCTAGCTAGCACAAAGTCAGTCATGCTAGCTACACAAGTGGACTACACATCTCGAATGTTCAGAAAGTGAAGCTTACGTTGCAAAATTCTCATTGACTAAAATGATACAGTACTGCTAGCTGGTAATGTTGGCTAGCTAGCAGTGGCTAATGTGTTGACTGTTTGAAAATGTAGCTGGCTAGCTAACCTCGATAGTTTCTCTATACTACACCTTTGTCTTTGATACCAAGACAACTATGTAGCTAGCTAACTTTACACTAATCAAATCGTTCCGTTGAAATGTATTTAGTTGCTACAGTACTGCTAGCTGGTATAGTTGGCTAGCTAGCAGTGGCTGCGGTGTTGCTACCCGCTAGCTAGCTAGCTTTAATGGTCCAGGTAGTGGGTTAACTAGCTAGCCTCGTGCTTCACCGGGCTCAGTCGAATACACTACAATACTTACCTACAATAACTACCTGGATAAACTACCTACAATACCTAACTACAATACCTACCTACAATCTAAATGCATGGTTTAAGCTTTACTCAACACATATAGGACTAACTTATTCCTTGCCACCCATTCTGAAACTAACTGCAACTCTTTGTTAAAGTGTTGCAATCATTTCAGTCGCTGTAGTAGCTGACATGTATAGTGTTGAGTCATCCGCATACATAGACACACTGGCTTTACTCAAAGCCAGTGGCATGTCATTAGTAAAGATTGAAAAAAGTAATGGGCCTAGACAGCTGCCCTGGGGAATTCCTGATTCTACCTGGATTATGTTGGAGAGGCATCCATTAAAGAACACCCTCTGTGTTCTGTTAGACAGGTAACTCTGTATCCACAATATAGCAGGGGGAGTAAAGCCATAACACATAAGTTTTTCCAGCAACAGACTATGATCGATAATTTCAAAAGTTGCACTGAAGTCTAACAAAACAACCCCCACAATCTTTTTATCATCAGTTTCTCTCAGCCAATAATCAGTAATTTGTATAAGTGCTGCGCTTGTTGAATGTCCTTCTCTATAAGCATGCTGAAAGTTTGTTGTCAATTTGTTTACTGTAAAATAGCATTGTATCTGGTCAAACACTATTTTTTCCTATAGTTTACTAAGGGTTGGTAACAGGCTAATTGGTCGGCTATTTGAGCCAGTAAAGGGGGCTTTACTTTTCTTAGGTAGCGGAATGACTTTTACTTCCCTCCAGGCCTGGGGGCACACACTTTCTAGTGGGCTTAAATTGAAAATATGGCAAATAGGAGTGGCAATATCATCCGCTATTATCCTCAGTAATTTTCCATCGAAGTTGACAGACCGCGGTGGCTTGTCATTGTTGATAGACAACAATTATTTTTTCACCTCTTCCACACTCACTTTACGGATGGGATTACAACGCTTGTCTTTCATAATTTGGTCAGATATACTTGGATGTGTAGTTTAGCAATTGTTGCTGGCATGTCATGCCTACATTTGCTAATCTTGCCAATGGAAAAATCATCAAAGTAGTTGGCAATATCAGTTGGTTTTGTGACGAATGAGCCATCTGATTCAATGAATGATGGAGTTGAGTTTGCCTTTTTTCCCAAAATGTCATTGAAGGTGCTCCAAAGCTTTTTACTATCATTCTTTATGTCATTTATCTTTGTTTCATAGTGTAGTTTCTTATTATTTTTATTCAGTTTAGTCACATGATTTCTCAATTTGCAATACGTTTGCCAATCGGTTGTGCAGCATAGACTTATTTGCCATCTCTTTTGCCTCATCCCTCTCAACCATACCATTTTTCAATTCCTCATCAATCCACGGGGATTTAACAGTTTTTACAGTCATTTTCTTAATGGGTGCATGCTTATTAGTAACTGGAATAAGCAATTTCATAAATGTGTTAAGTGCAGTGTCTGTTTGCCCCTCATTACACACCACGGAACAACATATATTCTTTACACCAACAACATAGGAATCACTACAAAACGTATTGTATGACCTCTTATACACTATATTAGGCCCAGCCTTTGGAGCTTTGGTTTACATTTACATTTTAGTCATTTAGCAGACGCTCTTATCCAGAACGACTTACAGGAGCAATTAGGGTTAAGTGCCTTGCTTAAGGGCACATCGACAGATTTTTCACCTAGTCGGCTCGGGGATTAGAACCAGCGACCTTTCGGTTACTGGCACAACGCTCTCACCCACTAAGCTACCTGCCGCCCGGTTTCCCTAGATATGGCTCCTATATTGCTTTTGCCTCCTCTTCCCCTCCAACAAATGGATGATGCTCTGAAACAAAACTACATCATTCATTTTGAGACACTTAACAAATTGTAAAACAGTCTAAAGCGTTAGAAAGATTGAGTCTATGAATATAGAGTTAGAGTTACCTTTCTTTCAAAAGCTTTAGCCAATTCTGTGGCACCTGATCCAAACTCGTTTTTTGAGACATCGATCTGCTCCATTCTCTAACAGCAGTATGACAAAGTCTTCATAGTTGTTCAGGACAGCACTCTGAATGTCAGACAGACATCACATCTCTTTATGACTGTTGTTGTAGTGGTCAGCTACAGCACAGACAGACATCACATCTCTTTATGACTGTTGTTGTAGTGGTCAGCTACAGTACAGACAGACATCACATCTCTTTATGACTGTTGTTGTAGTGAAGTCAGCTACAGTACAGACAGACATCACATCTCTTTATGACTGTTGTTGTAGTGAAGTCAGCTACAGTACAGACATCACATCTCTTTATGACTGTTGTTGTAGTGGTCAGCTACAGTACAGACAGACATCACATCTCTTTATGACTGTTGTTGTAGTGGTCAGCTACAGTACAGAAATCACATCTCTTTATGACTGTTGTTGTAGTGGAGTCAGCTACAGCACAGACATCACATCTCTTTATGACTGTTGTTGTAGTGAAGTCAGCTACAGTACAGACAGACATCACATCTCTTTATGACTGTTGTTGTAGTGGTCAGCTACAGTACAGACATCACATCTCTTTATGACTGTTGTTGTAGTGAAGTCAGCTACAGTACAGACATCACATCTCTTTATGACTGTTGTTGTAGTGAAGTCAGCTACAGTACAGACAGACATCACATCTCTTTATGACTGTTGTTGTAGTGAAGTCAGCTACAGTACAGACATCACATCTCTTTATGACTGTTGTTGTAGTGAAGTCAGCTACAGTACAGACATCACATCTCTAGCTCCTCTTAACAGTGTCCTGATGAGAGAGAACATTTTCTGTGCCAGGCGAAATCGCGCATCATTTGCTCATTGTCATGGATGTCTCCACAACAGCTTAAACAAATGCAAATGCGCCTCTTTGCTGTTATTATAGCTGCACTGATTGACCTGACTGTGTTAGCCGTAGTTGTGTAGCTAGCTAGCAAGCAAGGGAGAAGAGCGTTGCCCGCATGACAACGGAACATTTAGAAAGAGCGACTGGGTCGCGTCCATAGATATTGAACAAAAAGACTTAACAACTGGGTCGCGTCTCTGGCAACCTAACCCTATATTCTCATTGAGGGATGAAATGGTAGCCTATGAATATATTTATAATATAATATATTTATCAAAGTAACGTTTTTTATTTAATTGGTAACCCGTTGTAGAAAAGCAATGGTATTTTGTGCAAAACAACTTTTTTGGCTCTGCCTCGTAACTATGACCGCAGCACAGCCGTGTACAATTGCTTTATTCTACAACGGGTTGGTCAAAACAAGCATTGTGATTGGTTGAGATGCGTTCTAAGCCATACAACAACAACAACAACAACAAACGTAGCACGGGTAAACCTATGACGCAAAAATTGGCATGTTGTTGTCGGTTCCATCTGAGAAATCCCTGCGAATCCATTGTCCCATCAGCCCAGCCAGCCAATTCATTCACTTGATCTCCACTGTAAAAAGGCATCTAGACTTTTAATTCAACCTTGTTTCTATGGTTGGAATGGAACGGTATCAAACATATCAAAACCACATTTGACTCTGTTCCTATAATTCCAGCCATTACAATTACAAACGAGGGCATTGCGTTCATCCACCTCTGGCCTGCTGGCCCCCCCTACCTCTGCGGAATGCACAGTTCCCGCTCAGCCCAGTCAAAACTGTTCGCTGCTCTGGCACCCCAATGGTGGAACAAGCTCCCTCACGACGCCAGGACAGCGGAGTCACTCACCACCTTCCGGAGACACTTGAAACCCCACCTCTTTAAGGAATACCTGGGATAGGATAAAGTAATCCTTGTACCCCCCCTTACCCCAAATCCCACCAAAAATAGAATATATATATATATATATATATATATATTGTAAAGTGGTTATCCCACTGGCTATAAGGTGAATGCACCAATTTGTAAGTCGCTCTGGATAAGAGCGTCTGCTAAATGACGTAAATGTAAACGTAAATGTACAATGAGCCTGTCCTCCTGTAGCTCATTCCACCAGCCTCCACTGGTGCACACCCCCCTCTCCCTGTCAATTTGATTCCATTATTAGAAGACGGTTATTCGCCTGCAGTAGGCCTAGTGGTCACGTTATCACACTCAGTCTTGTTTCATGTGACTCGTGGAGCCTATGCAAATCAACACACGTGACACGTCTGACGATTGAAACACGATTGACAGCCAAGGAGCGGTAATAGACTTTTAATCTGAAATCATACGAACAAAATACTGAAGCTGCATGTTGTTTGTCCTGAAATTTCACATTTCACACAGTTCGTTTTTTGGATAAGCGGTTCTCTATGCCTTTTGATTATAACTGTTGCCAACGGTTGTTGCGCTCTCGACGGGATCCTCTATCATTGCCATGACAGATAGATCAGCCATGTCGGAGCGGGACACTCATTTGATGGAGAAAGAGATTTGTTCTGATTCGGAAGCTGCTGACTGTCTGGAAGAAGCTTTTGTCTTCGGAGAGGATCTGGAACTGAACCAATTTGACGGATTGCCCTTCTCCTCTCGCTATTATAAACTACTACAAGAGAGAAAGATTCTACCCGTTTGGAAAGCTAGAGGGGAATTTTTGAATATCCTGGTGAACAATCAACTTGTTATAGTATCCGGTACAACAAAAACTGGGATGAGTACACAGGTGAGTTTGGAATGGATGAGAGTGTTCAGATCTCAAATGTGAATTCCAATATTAAAGAATAGGTCTCAACAATATTTTCCCTTTGATTCCCGATACAGTATCAAGTATTTATATATTTATGTATTTTTGTTGCAAATTTCATAATTTATATAGTAGCATACAGTCCATGCATGACATGTGGAAGACATCATCCGTGGAAGACGTGGTCCTCTGTAGCTCAATTGGTAGAGCATGGCGCTTGTAATGCCAGGGTAGTGGGTTCGATCCCCGGGACCACCCATACGTAAAAATGTATGCGCACATGACTGTAAATCGCTTTGGATAAAAGCGTCTGCTAAATGGCATATTATTATTACATTTAATATTCATCGCAACAATGAGGCCATACGTTAAACATTTAGTTCCATACAAAGCATGTAAGCTACTTTATAGTCTGCCACCTAGACCTTTCATGTCCTGCTATGAACTTTTTCAGATAATCTCATCCACATAATAATTCCTTACACTGGAGTTGTTCCGTACAGGGTAGTACAGAGTGGTATTGAATCAAATGCGAGAGAAATAAAGTATAAACTTCTGCCAGGATCTTGTCGTAAAGTGTCAAATGCCATCTGGCTGCAGTGGGAAGGCCAGTCTCTATTGAGATCCTTATAAATATCACTCCAGCCTGCAGGGAACCTGATATTAATACCATTAGCTATGTCTTCGTCCCAAATGGCACCCTATTCCCTACATAGTGCACTACTTTTGTCCTAATATGATGCTATTTTTTGGGATACATCCTATGTCTTAGACCCTGAAACTGCACATACACCTTTAGATATTACTCTGCTTGCTTACTGCAGAATCCACTAGCCTGGTCCCAGATCTGTTGGCGCTTTTGCCTACTCCATTCCTATTGTCAAGCCATGGCAAGAGGGCAGAAGCAGACGGGGCATCCAGGCTAAGAATCCACTCCATTGTATGATGACTGAGATCATTACTGACGTTTTTGGGCTGACACTGGGCTTAATATGACCCAATACCAGTAAATACTCAGATTGCATTAGTCATGTATGCATCAGTTAGCAGTTGACATCCCCAACCTAACTCAGTTGTCCGTTGAGTCTAGGAACAGATAGGATTATTGAATAGCCTCTCCCTCTAACTGTAATCCGATTTGAGATGTTTTCGAGCAGAAATATGAGCACGTGGTTTATGACAAAAAAATTAATGTGGAAGATGGCTATTCATTCCAGGGGTTGTGCACTTTGCTGTGTCTCTGTTTGGGCCAGAGATGTTTTAACAAAAATCCATTGGAACTTGGAAGACCCTAGATGACAACTTCCAGGGAAACTCTTTCCTGCAGTGCTGCCAAAAAAGTCCTAGAACAACAAGTACAAACCTCAGAAAGGATTGTTGGCGTTTTTGCCTGTGTGCTACACAGGGAATGTCCCTAGGTACAGAATGACACTGATTATGGCTAAATTGATTATATGGCTATGAATGTCCCCTACCCACGGTCACATTCACAGAGACAGAGCCAGACAGGGAGTGATTCTATGGCTATGAATGTCCCCTACCCACGGTCACATTCACAGAGACAGAGCCCGACAGGGAGTGACAGTGTGAAGCTAACTGTGAAAGTCTCCCAGCTCAGCCAGCAGATGCAGTTCAGTTGTGTCCTCACAGTGAGAGCCCTGCCAGGCTTTAGTGCAGCAGGTCAGACTGACAGGCTGACAGGCTGATAGTAACAATAGGAATTACCCTGAATAACATGGATAGTAACAATAGGAATTACCCTGAATAACATGGGTCTTAAAGCTCTCCCTCCCTCTCCCCCTCCCTCTCCCCCTCCCTCCCTCCCTCCCTCCCTCCCTCCCTCCCTCTCCCCCTCTCCCTCTCCTCCCCCTCTCCCTCCCCCTCCCTCCCTCTCCCCCTCCCCCTCCCTCCCTCCCTCTCCCCCTCTCCCTCCCCCTCTCCCTCCCCCCTCCCTCCCTCCCTCCCTCTCCCCCTCCCCCTCTCCCTCCCCCTCCCTCCCTCCCTCCCTCCCTCCCCCCTCCCTCCCCCTCCTCCCTCCCTCCCTCCCTCCCTCCCTCCCTCCTCCCCCCTCCCTCTCTCCCCCCTCTCCCTCCCTCTCCCCCCTCTCCCTCCCTCCCCCCCTCCCTCCCTCCCTCCCTCCCTCCCTCCCCCCTCCCCCCCCCCTCCCTCCCTCTCCCCCCTCTCCCCCCTCTCCCTCCCTCCCTCTCCCGCTCTCCCCCCCCCTCCCTCCCTCCCTCCCTCTCCCTCCCTCCCTCCCTCTCTCCTCCCTCCATCCCTCTCCCCCCTCTCCCTCCCCCCTCTTCCCCTGCCCCTCCCTCTCCCCTCCCCCTCTCCCTCCCTCCCTCCCTCCTCCCTCCCTCCTCCCTCCCTCCCTCCCTCCCTCCCTCCCTCCCTCTCCCCCCTCTCCCTCCCTCTCCCCCTCTCCCTCTCTCCCTCCCCTCCCTCCCTCCCTCTCCCCCTCCCTCCCTCCCTCTCTCCCTCCCTCTCCCCTCTCCCCTCCCTCTCTCCCTCCCTCTCCCCCTCTCCCTCCCCCTCTCCCTCCCTCTCCCCTCCCTCCCTCCCTCTCCCCCTCTCCCTCCCTCTCCCCTCCCTCCCTCCCTCCCTCCCTCCTCCCTCCCTCCCTCCCTCCCTCCCTCCCTCCCTCCCTCCCTCCCTCTCCCCCTCCCTCTCTCCCCCCTCTCCCTCCCTCTCCCCCTCTCCCTCCCTCCCTCCCTCCATCCCTCCCTCCCTCCCTCCCTCCCTCCCTCCCTCTCCCCCTCTCCCCCTCTCCCTCCCTCCCTCCCTCTCCCCCTCTCCTCCCTCCCTCTCCCGCTCTCCCCCTCTCCCTCCCTCCCTCTCCCCCTCTCCCCCTCTCCCTCCCTCCCTCCCTCCCTCTTCCCCCTCTCCCTCCCTCCCTCTCCCGCTCTCCCCCTCTCCCTCCCTCCCTCCCTCTCCCTCCCTCCCTCCCTCTCCCCCCTCTCCCTCCCTCCATCCCTCTCCCCCTCCCCCTCTCCCCCTGTACCTCCCTCTATCCCTCCCTCCATCTGGCCTCCCGCTGTTAAGCACTGATCCCCTGGAGCTGTCACTTGCTGCCACAGCAGTTTAGCATGATATAACACAATTAGTAGGCGCTGGTCCTTGTCACTAGTGTTATCACTGACTCCATGTTGTTTACACTGTCTCCATTTGTTGACACTGTCGCCATGTTGTTGTTGACACTGTCTCCATGTTGTTGTTGACACTGTCTCCATGTTGTTGTTGACACTGTCTCCATGTTGTTGTTGACACTGTCTCCATGTTGTTGACACTGTTTCCATGTTGTTGTTGACATTGTCTCCATGTTGTTCACAGTCTCATGTTGTTGTTGACACTGTCTCCATGTTATTGTTGACATTGTCTCCATGTTGTTCACACTGTCTCCATGTTGTTGTTGACACTGTCCAGTCAAATGTTGAATTCACTGACACTGTTTATTCAATGTAAGCAGTTCAAGTTGTCCGACAATGTTAATACTACATTATGTTTTATAATTCTCTGTCCATTCTATTAATGCCTTTAGAAATGAGGATTAATATTGTTAAGACTATTTGAGTCAGGTCATTCTGGTGGATTAATATTGTTAAGACTATTTGAGTCAGGTCACTCTGGTGGATTAATATTGTTAAGACTATTTGAGTCAGGTCATTCTGGTGGATTAATATTGTTAAGACTATTTGAGTCAGGTCACTCTGGTGGATTAATATTGTTAAGACTATTTGAGTCAGGTCACTCTGGTGGATTAATATTGTTAAGACTATTTGAGTCAGGTCACTCTGGTGGATTAATATTGTTAAGACTATTTGAGTCAGGTCACTCTGGTGGATTAATATTGTTAAGACTATTTGAGTCAGGTCACTCTGGTGGATTAATATTGTTAAGACTATTTGAGTCAGGTCACTCTGGTGGATTAATATTGTTAAGACTATTTGAGTCAGGTCATTCTGGTGGATTAATATTGTTAAGACTATTTGAGTCAGGTCACTCTGGTGGATTAATATTGTTAAGACTATTTGAGTCAGGTCACTCTGGTGGATTAATATTGTTAAGACTATTTGAGTCAGGTCACTCTGGTGGATTAATATTGTTAAGACTATTTGAGTCAGGTCATTCTGGTGGATTAATATTGTTAAGACTATTTGAGTCAGGTCACTCTGGTGGATTAATATTGTTAAGACTATTTGAGTCAGGTCACTCTGGTGGATTAATATTGTTAAGACTATTTGAGTCAGGTCACTCTGGTGGATTAATATTGTTAAGACTATTTGAGTCAGGTCACTGGTGGATTAATATTGTTAAGACTATTTGAGTCAGGTCACTCTGGTGGATTAATATTGTTAAGACTATTTGAGTCAGGTCACTCTGGTGGATTAATATTGTTAAGACTATTTGAGTCAGGTCACTCTGGTGGATTAATATTGTTAAGACTATTTGAGTCAGGTCACTCTGGTGGATTAATATTGTTAAGACTATTTGAGTCAGGTCACTCTGGTGGATTAATATTGTTAAGACTATTTGAGTCAGGTCACTCTGGTGGATTAATATTGTTAAGACTATTTGAGTCAGGTCACTCTGGTGGATTAATATTGTTAAGACTATTTGAGTCAGGTCACTCTGGTGGATTAATATTGTTAAGACTATTTGAGTCAGGTCACTCTGGTGGATTAATATTGTTAAGACTATTTGAGTCAGGTCACTCTGGTGGATTAATATTGTTAAGACTATTTGAGTCAGGTCATTCTGGTGGATTAATATTGTTAAGACTATTTGAGTCAGGTCACTCTGGTGGATTAATATTGTTAAGACTATTTGAGTCAGGTCACTCTGGTGGATTAATATTGTTAAGACTATTTGAGTCAGGTCATTCTGGTGGATTAATATTGTTAAGACTATTTGATTCACAAGAATGCATAATGCTTGGATGGATGAATGCCCTTTTATAAAACCAGTGCAGTGTATCCCCACGTGGGGCTGAAATTGTTGTGTCGAACATGATCAAATGCAATGTATCTATCTGTCAGATCCCCCAGTGGTGTGCAGAGTTCTGCCTGTCGGCCCAGTACCAGCATGGCATGGCAGTGTGTACCCAGATCCACACACAGCAGACAGTAGACCTGGCCCTCAGGGTGGCTGATGAGATGGACGTCAACATTGGACATGAAGTGGGCTACACCATCCCTCTGGAGACATGTGCTCCACTGACACTGTGCTCAGGTCTGGATCTAACACACACACACAGACACACAGACACACACACACACACAGACACAGACACAGACACACACACACACAGACACACACACACACATACACAGACATAGAGAGAGTCTTCTACAACTAACCTTGTGTGGACACAAGATTCAGTCCCATTCGAAATCCTATTTTCTCTAACCCTAACTCTAACTCTAACTCCTAACTCTAACCCTAACTCTAACTCTAACCCTAACCCTAACTCCTAACCCTAACTCCTAACCTAACTCTAACCCTAACTCTAACTCTAACCCTAACTCTAACTCTAACTCCTAACTCTAACTCTAACCCTAACTCTAACCCTAACTCTAACCCTAACTCTAACCCTAACTTAACCCTAACTCTAACCCTAACTCTAACCCTAACTCTAATCCCTAACTCTAAACCCTAACTCTAAACCTAACTCTAAACCTAACTCTAATCCCTAACTCTAACTCTAACCCTTACCTTAACCCCCAAAACCTAACCCTTAAACTAACCCTAGCTCCTAACCCTAAACCTAATTCTAACACTAATTCCCTAACCTTAACCCTAAACCACCTTGAAATAGCATTTGACCTTGTGGGGACTAACAAAATGTCCCCAGTTGGTAACATTTTTGTTTGTTTACTATTTTGTGGGGACTTCTGTTATAGTTACACACACACACACACACACACACACACACACACACACACACACACACACACACACACACACACACACAGGGCTACACCATCCCCCTGGAGACATGCTGCTCCATCACAGGGCTACACCATCCCCCTGGAGACATGCTGCTCCATCACAGGGCTACACCATCCCCCTGGAGACATGCTGCTCCATCACAGGGCTACACCATCCCCCTGGAGACATGCTGCTCCATCACAGGGCTACACCATCCCCCTGGAGACATGCTGCTCCATCACAGGGCTACACCATCCCCCCTGGAGACACGCTGCTCCATCACAGGGCTACACCATCCCCTGGAGACATGCTGCTCCATCACAGGGCTACACCATCCCCCTGGAGACACGCTGCTCCATCACAGGGCTACACCATCCCCCTGGAGACACGCTGCTCCATCACAGGGCTACACCATCCCCCTGGAGACACGCTGCTCCATCACAGGGCTACACCATCCCCCTGGAGACATGCTGCTCCATCACAGGGCTACACCATCCCCCTGGAGACATGCTGCTCCATCACAGGGCTACACCATCCCCCTGGAGACATGCTGCTCCATCACAGGGCTACACCATCCCCCTGGAGACATGCTGCTCCATCACAGGGCTACACCATCCCCCTGGAGACACGCTGCTCCATCACAGGGCTACACCATCCCCCTGGAGACACGCTGCTCCATCACAGGGCTACACCATCCCCCTGGAGACACGCTGCTCCATCACAGGGCTACACCATCCCCCCTGGAGACACGCTGCTCCATCACAGGGCTACACCATCCCCCTGGAGACACGCTGCTCCATCACAGGGCTACACCATCCCCCCTGGAGACACGCTGCTCCATCACAGGGCTACACCATCCCCCTGGAGACACGCTGCTCCATCACAGGGCTACACCATCCCCCTGGAGACACGCTGCTCCATCACAGGGCTACACCATCCCCCTGGAGACACGCTGCTCCATCACAGGGCTACACCATCCCCCTGGAGACACGCTGCTCCATCACAGGGCTACACCATCCCCCTGGAGACACGCTGCTCCATCACAGGGCTACACCATCCCCCTGGAGACACGCTGCTCCATCACAGGGCTACACCATCCCCCTGGAGACACGCTGCTCCATCACAGGGCTACACCATCCCCCCTGGAGACACGCTGCTCCATCACAGGGCTACACCATCCCCCCTGGAGACACGCTGCTCCATCACAGGGCTACACCATCCCCCTGGAGACACGCTGCTCCATCACAGGGCTACACCATCCCCCTGGAGACACGCTGCTCCATCACAGGGCTACACCATCCCCCCTGGAGACACGCTGCTCCATCACAGGGCTACACCATCCCCCTGGAGACACGCTGCTCCATCACAGGGCTACACCATCCCCCTGGAGACACGCTGCTCCATCACAGGGCTACACCATCCCCCCTGGAGACACGCTGCTCCATCACAGGGCTACACCATCCCCCCTGGAGACACGCTGCTCCATCACAGGGCTACACCATCCCCCCTGGAGACACGCTGCTCCATCACAGGGCTACACCATCCCCCCTGGAGACACGCTGCTCCATCACAGGGCTACACCATCCCCCTGGAGACACGCTGCTCCATCACAGGGCTACACCATCCCCCTGGAGACACGCTGCTCCATCACAGGGCTACACCATCCCCCCTGGAGACACGCTGCTCCATCACAGGGCTACACCATCCCCCTGGAGACACGCTGCTCCATCACAGGGCTACACCATCCCCCCTGGAGACACGCTGCTCCATCACAGGGCTACACCATCCCCCTGGAGACACGCTGCTCCATCACAGGGCTACACCATCCCCCCTGGAGACACGCTGCTCCATCACAGGGCTACACCATCCCCCTGGAGACACGCTGCTCCATCACAGGGCTACACCATCCCCCTGGAGACACGCTGCTCCATCACAGGGCTACACCATCCCCCCTGGAGACACGCTGCTCCATCACAGGGGCTACACCATCCCCCTGGAGACACGCTGCTCCATCACAGGGCTACACCATCCCCCTGGAGACACGCTGCTCCATCACAGGGCTACACCATCCCCCTGGAGACACGCTGCTCCATCACAGGGCTACACCATCCCCCTGGAGACATGCTGCTCCATCACAGGGCTACACCATCCCCCTGGAGACACGCTGCTCCATCACAGGGCTACACCATCCCCCTGGAGACATGCTGCTCCATCACAGGGCTACACCATCCCCCTGGAGACATGCTGCTCCATCACAGGGCTACACCATCCCCCTGGAGACATGCTGCTCCATCACAGGGCTACACCATCCCCCTGGAGACATGCTGCTCCATCACAGGGCTACACCATCCCCCTGGAGACACGCTGCTCCATCACAGGGCTACACCATCCCCCTGGAGACACGCTGCCCATCACAGGGCTACACCATCCCCCTGGAGACATGCTGCTCCATCACAGGGCTACACCATCCCCCTGGAGACATGCTGCTCCATCACAGGGCTACACCATCCCCCTGGAGACATGCTGCTCCATCACAGGGCTACACCATCCCCCTGGAGACATGCTGCTCCATCACAGGGCTACACCATCCCCCTGGAGACATGCTGCTCCATCACAGGGCTACACCATCCCCCCTGGAGACACGCTGCTCCATCACAGGGCTACACCATCCCCCTGGAGACACGCTGCTCCATCACAGGGCTACACCATCCCCCTGGAGACACGCTGCTCCATCACAGGGCTACACCATCCCCCCTGGAGACACGCTGCTCCATCACAGGGCTACACCATCCCCCCTGGAGACACGCTTGCTCCATCACAGGGCTACACCATCCCCCTGGAGACACGCTGCTCCATCACAGGGCTACACCATCCCCCTGGAGACATGCTGCTCCATCACAGGGCTACACCATCCCCCTGGAGACATGCTGCTCCATCACAGGGCTACACCATCCCCCTGGAGACACGCTGCTCCATCACAGGGCTACACCATCCCCCTGGAGACATGCTGCTCCATCACAGGGCTACACCATCCCCCTGGAGACATGCTGCTCCATTGACACTGTGCTCATGTCTGCTTCTCACCAAGGCTTTACTGTTTATTTTCATTTGATTTATTTCACCTTTATTTAACCAGGTAAAAGCCAGTTGAGAACAAGTTCTCATTTACAACTGCGACCTGGCCAAGATAAAGCAAAGCAGTGCGATTTAAAAACAACAACACAGAGTTACATATGGGGTAAAACAAAACATAAAGTCAAAAAATACAACAGAAAATATATATACAGTGTGTGCAAAATGTAGTAAGTTATGGAGGTAAGGCAATAAATAGGCCATAGTGCAAAATAGTTACGATTTCGTATGAACACTGGAATGATAGATGTGCTGTCCACCCAGTCATTAGCTGCAGGTCTGGCACACGTGTTTATCACGTTTCAGATGGTTTGCACACACGCAAAGTTTACATGTTTACATACAAGTTTATATCAGTTTCACTTAAGGACCAAAGGATTGACAGCAGTCCCATATAGATTGCAAAATAGTTGGGAAGAGATCTTTGACGTACCGATCCCATGGCATAGTGTTTATGAACTGACACGCAAAACGACACCGGATTCAAAAATTAGAATCTTTCAATTTAAATTATTATATAAAATTCTTGCTACCAATAGAATGTTATTTATATGGGGGATACAATCTTCCCAGCTCTGCAGATTTTGCTGTGAAGAGATAGAATCATTAGATCATTTGTTTTGGTTCTGTCCATTTGTAGCTTGTTTTTGGACACAGGTCCAGGAATGGCTAAAGGATTGCAATATTTACCTGGAACTAACCTTGCAGATAGCATTACTGGGTGATCTGAAAAGTCATAGTCAATCAATCAATAATATAATAATACTTTTAGCAAAAATGTTTATTTTTAATTCACAATCTGTAGAAGCAATGAGAATAGAAAGGTTCAGAACTTTTGTAAAACATCACAGTATGGTTGAAATATATATGGCAAATAGAAATCCTATATGGATGGTGTTAAGAGATAGATGGGAGGTATTGAATAGAGTTGAAGGATGGGACTAATAACAAATAACAACAAATAATAACAAAGATAGCTAATAATGTAAGCATACTGTGTCCATAATAAGTATATAGGTTGTATGTTGGGAGCTTTTGGGAAAGAGCACAGTTAGAAAGATATGGCATTTAGAAGCAAACCGGATGGACATCATGAAAATGATCGGAGAGGTTGAGAGTAGAAGAAGTTCAGGAGCAAAAAAATAAATAAATATATATATATATATATATATAGATATAGAATTATTGTAAAATTAACTCTGTCCATAAGGTGTAGATAGTAAGTATAGACCGGAAGTAGAGGCCTGGGCGTTGTTGTTCACTAATTTACTCCAAGTAGGGAAAGGATGGTGGGGTTGAAAAGTAATAAAGGAGAGTATATATATAAAAATAAAAAAAACATGGGGGATTGGAAGTGATGCAGACAATTACATTGATAGATGATACAATCTATCTGCAATATTAAGCTGATCCATCCCCGAAAAAAAAATAAAAAAAAATAAAATATTTACATGCCAACGCAAACTCGATCACACAGATCACGACAGACAGGGACATCATCTATTGCTGTGTCATTATGTGTCTGCTAGCACACAGATGCTAAATGTTTCACTGTAGTAACACGTTGTGACATGTTGCAGGGAGGTAATGTACCAAGGGGTCATATTCAGACAGTGGGGTGGGCTCCTGACAAAACAGCTTTCCATTTTCATATTGTCCTCGGTGTAGTTGTGGTAGGCTAATCAATTATTTAAATAATCGTGATGTTTCTACTCTGTTATTGTCCGATTTTTAAATGACAGGCTACAGCAATCATCTCCTGCCAAACGGCAGCTGTGGAAAGATCAATTCTACAGGATGTTGACATTGGCACCGTTAGTTAAGTCGGATCAGAGAGTTGGGACAGTGAGGTTTCTGCATTAGGATGCATTTACATGACACTACACCATTCTATGGCAGCCATGTTAACATTCCATTAGTTAACTCTGATGATCTCTGCTCCAGGGACTGCACGGATGCTGCTGAGGGAGATGATGTCTCAATAACCACACTAGCATACTACAACTAGCATCCATAGACAATACATCTCTACATACTAAGTAGCATGCGGTATGAACACTACATGACCAAAAGAATGTGGACACCTGCTCGTCGAACATCTCATTCCCCAAAATCATGGGCATTAATATGGAGTTGGTCCCCCCTCCTTTGCTGCTATAACAGCCTCCACTCTTCTGGGAAGGCTTTCCACTAGATGTTGGAACATTGCTGCTGGGGACTTGCTTCTATTCAGCCACAAGAGCATTAGTGAGGTTGGACACTGATGTTGGGCGATTAGGCCTGGCTCGCAGTCGGCCTTCCAATTCATCCCAAAGGTGTTCGATGGGGTTGAGGTCAGGGCTCTGTGCAGGCCAGTCAAGTTCTTCCACACCAATCTCGACAAACCATTTCTCTATGGACCTCGCTTTGTGCACGAGGGCATTGTCATGCTGAAAAAGGAAATGTCCTTCCCCAAACTTTTTCCCCAAAATTGGAAGCACAGAATCGTCTAGAATGTAATTGTATGCTGTAGCATTAAGATTTCCGTTCACTGGAAGTAAAGGG
Organism: Coregonus clupeaformis; assembly: GCF_020615455.1. Lineage (NCBI taxonomy): Eukaryota > Metazoa > Chordata > Actinopteri > Salmoniformes > Salmonidae > Coregonus > Coregonus clupeaformis. The sequence goes on from NC_059192.1 coordinate 89,432,752, forward strand.
CCTAGCCCGAACCATGAGAAACAGCCCCAGACCATTATTCCTCCTCCACCAAACTTTACAGTTGGCACTATGCATTGGGGCAGGTAGCGTTCTCCTGGCATCCACCAAACCCAGATTCGTCCGTCGGACTGCCAGATGGTGAAGCGTGATTCATCACTCCGGAGAACGCGTTTCCACTGCTCCAGAGTCCAATGGCGGTGAGCTTTACACCACTCCAGCCAACGCTTGGCATTGCACATGGTGATCTTAGGCTTGTAGTGCGGCTGCTCGGCCATGGAAACCCATTTCATAAAGCTCCCGACAAACAGTTATTGTGCTGACGTTGCTTCCAGAGGCAGTTTGGAACTCGGTAGTGAGTATTGCAACTGAGGACAGACGATGTTTACGTGATACGCACTCCAGCACTCAGCGGTCCCGTTCTGTGAGCTTGTGTGGCCTACCACTTCGCGGCTGAGCCGTTGTTGCTCCTAGACGTTTCCACTTACAATAACAGCACTTACAGTTGACCGGGGGCAGCTCTAGCAGGGCAGGAATTTGACGAACTGACTTGTTGGAAAGGTGGCATCCTATGACGGTGCCACGTTGAAAGTCACTGAGCTCTTCAGTAAGGCCATTCCACTGACAATGTTTGTCTATGGAGATTGCATGGCTGTGTGCTCGATTTTATACACCTGTCGGCAACGGGTGTGGCTGAAATTGCCGAATCCACTAATTTGAAGGGGCGTCCACATACTTTTGTGTATATATAGTGTATATCGGCACTCACTTCTGGTCTCCACGCTCCATACTGGCATTGAGTGCATAGTGTGTATTGAACAACATTGAAAGATGTTACCGCCTGCATCATTAGTTAACTCAGTTCTGGTCCCACTCCAGGTTCTGTACGGATACCCTGCTGCTGAGGGAGATGATGTCTGACCCCATGTTGGAGCACTACGGGGCCATCGTCATCGACCAGGCTCACGAGAGGACCGTCAGCACAGACGTACTGCTGGGACTGCTCCGGGTATGGTGGGAATGACGTGGCGCTTTCTCTCTTAAGTGGTATTCAGCATAATAGTATCTGTTGGATTATATACATACGTCTATTTTAGGGGTATTCCAGAAAGCAGGATTAAGGAGTGAGCAAGATCATTTTTAGTCAGATCTCAAGTGAACTCAGAGCTTCAGAGAGAGAGAGCTGAAGGTGTAGCTGGATCAGAAACCACAGAAGAAGAAAATACCACCTCTGAATTGATGTTAATCTACACTGATTGATGTTGATGTTTTTTTTTTTTTTTTTGAAGTTCTGTGTACACAAGTTAAATTCCTAGTAACATTAGTTTGTTGCATGTCAATAAAGTTTTGTGATTGTGCAGGGACATCCTGGTCCACAGACCAGACCTGAGGGCGGTGATCCTGACGGTGTCCTCCATGACAGGCAGGCTCCTGGCCCACTATGGTTAGTGAAACGGCCATCTTTAATGGGAAAAGATGCACTTAGTAACAACTCCAGGGGAATAGCACATGGTCCCCCGTTGTTGTATTATCAGATGATTAGAAGAATGGAGGTTGTGGCATCTTATATTATTTATTGAACTTTACTGAAGGCACTGTGGGGATAGCTACCTACATGATATTATTTAATGAACTTTACTGAAGGCACTGTGGGGATAGCTACATACATGATATTATTTATTGAACTTTACTGAAGGCACTGTGGGGATAGCTACATACATGATATTATTTATTGAACTTTACTGAAGGCATTGTGGGGAAAGCTACATACATGATATTATTTATTGAACTTTACTGAAGGCATTGTGGGGATAGCTACATACATGATATTATTTATTGAACTTTACTGAAAGCATTGTGGGGAAAGCTACATACATGATATTATTTATTGAACTTTACTGAAGGCACTGTGGGGATAGCTACATACATGATATTATTTATTGAACTTTACTGAAGGCACTGTGGGGATAGCTACATACATGATATTATTTATTGAACTTTACTGAAGGCACTGTGGGGATAGCTACATACATGATATTATTTATTGAACTTTACTGAAGGCACTGTGGGGATAGCTACATAGCATGATATTATTTATTGAACTTTACTGAAAGTGCTGTGGGGATAGCTACATACATGATATTATTTATTGAACTTTACTGAAAGCACTGTGGGGATAGCTACATACATGATATTATTTATTGAACTTTACTGAAGGCACTGTGGGGATAGCTACATACATGATATTATTTATTGAACTTTACTGAAAGCATTGTGGGGATAGCTACATACATGATATTATTTATTGAACTTTACTGAAGGCACTGTGGGGATAGCTACATACATTATATTATTTATTGAACTTTTACTGAAAGTGCTGTGGGGATAGCTACATACATGATATTATTTATTGAACTTTACTGAAAGCACTGTGGGGATAGCTACATACATTATATTATTTATTGAACTTTACTGAAGGCACTGTGGGGATAGCTACATACATTATATTATTTATTGAACTTTACTGAAGGCACTGTGGGGATAGCTACATACATGATATTATTTATTGAACTTTACTGAAGGCACTGTGGGGATAGCTACATACATGATATTATTTATTGAACTTTACTGAAAGCATTGTGGGGATAGCTACATACATGATATTATTTATTGAACTTTACTGAAGGCACTGTGGGGATAGCTACATACATGATATTATTTATTGAACTTTACTGAAAGCACTGTGGGGATAGCTACATACATTATATTATTTATTGAACTTTACTGAAGGCACTGTGGGGATAGCTACATACATTATATTATTTATTGAACTTTACTGAAAGCGCTGTGGGGATAGCTACATACATGATATTATTTATTGAACTTTACTGAAGGCACTGTGGGGATAGCTACATACATGATATTATTTATTGAACTTTACTGAAAGCGCTGTGGGGATAGCTACATACATGATATTATTTATTGAACTTTACTGAATGCATTGTGGGGATAGCTACATACATGATATTATTTATTGAACTTTACTGAAGGCATTGTGGGGATAGCTACATACATGATATTATTTATTGAACTTTACTGAAAGCACTGTGGGGTTGGCTACATACATGATATTATGTATTGAACTTTACTGAAAGCACTGTGGGGATAGCTACATACATGATATTATTTATTGAACTTTACTGAAGGCACTGTGGGGATAGCTACATACATGATATTATTTATTGAACTTTACTGAAAGCGCTGTGGGGATAGCTACATACATGATATTATTTATTGAACTTTACTGAAGGCACTGTGGGGATAGCTACATACATGATATTATTTATTGAACTTTACTGAAGGCATTGTGGGGATAGCTACATACATGATATTATTTATTGAACTTTACTGAAAGCACTGTGGGGATAGCTACCTACATGATATTATTTATGGAACTTTACTGAAAGCATTGTGGGGATAGCTACATACATGATATTATTTATTGAACTTTACTGAAGGCATTGTGGGGATAGCTACATACATGATATTATTTATTGAACTTTACTGAAAGCACTGTGGGGATAGCTACATACATGATATTATTTATTGAACTTTACTGAAGGCACTGTGGGGATAGCTACATACATGATATTATTTATTGAACTTTACTGAAAGCACTGTGGGGATAGCTACATACATGATATTATTTATTGAACTTTACTGAAGGCACTGTGGGGATACTTTGTCGATCGCTAGCTCCTAGAGCATGAGTAAAACATGGAATGGAGTTGTGAGTATTTCAGTTATCAATATAATGGTAACATGGAATGGACTAACAGTGATGTCCTCTACATTACAGGTAGTAACGTCCCGGTGGTCAGTCTGGAAGCCCTCTGTCCAGCTGAGGGTCATCTACAGGACCTGCAGTAGTAAGGACTATTTCTACTCTGCTCTAAGAATGGTCCTGGAGATCCACCGCACCGAGGAGGAAGGAGATGTAGCGTTGTTCTTGGCCTCAGCTCAGGTGAGACAATTTACACAGTTCAACAGTGATCTCGTGGGCAGATTTTGTCCGTAACTTGATTACTTGCTTGTTTTTGGTGGTGCTGTGCACTGAATGATGGCATGCCATAGCTCTCTGGCCTTAAGTAGGCGCTCTGTCCTTGCAGAATCTCTCTCAGAATGTTCTATTTTTTATCGTGTGTGGTGCATACTTGTCTCGATTGAATTTAGATGGCAAAGCAACATTCCAGATCCTTTCCCCGTCTCGTGTTTTATTTTGACCGCTTAGCTTTTATTTGCTTTAGTGTGTTTGACTGATGGCTCGTGGTCTGTTGGAATGACAAAACGTTTTGAAAGGCCTGTTGTCCCTGACCATATACATGACAATGAGCTTAAAGCCTGTCAAAAGGGATGTCAACTCAGCCTTTTCTATTGATGGGTCTGCTTGCAAAATGTGTTAACTATTTATTACATGATAAGCCCTCTCTTCCCTTCACGTTGAACCATCCAGGCTGGGGTATAATGGTCATGTAGCAAGCCCTCTCTTCCCTTCACGTTCTCCAGGCTGGGGTATAATGGTCATGTAGCAAGCCCCTCTCTTCCCTTCACGTTGAACCATCCAGGCTGGGGGTATAATGGTCATGTAGCAAGCCCTCTCTTCCCTTCACGTTCTCCAGGCTGGGGTATAATGGTCATGTAGCAAGCCCTCTCTCTTCCCTTCACGTTCTCCAGGCTGGGGTATAATGGTCATGTAGCAAGCCCTCTCTTCCCTTCACGTTCTCCAGGCTGGGGTATAATGGTCATGTAGCAAGCCCTCTCTTCCCTTCACGTTGACTCCAGGCTGGGGTATAATGGTCATGTAGCAAGCCCTCTCTTCACCTCACGTTCTCCAGGCTGGGGTATAATGGTCATGTAGCAAGCCCTCTCTTCCCTTCACGTTCTCCAGGCTGGGGTATAATGGTCATGTAGCAAGCCCTCTCTTCCCTTCACGTTCTCCAGGCTGGGGTATAATGGTCATGTAGCAAGCCCTCTCTTCCCTTCACGTTGACATCCAGGCTGGGGTATAATGGTCATGTAGCAAGCCCTCTCTTCCCTTCACGTTCTCCAGGCTGGGGTATAATGGTCATGTAGCAAGCCCTCTCTTCCCCTCACGTTCTCCAGGCTGGGGTATAATGGTCATGTAGCAAGCCCTCTCTTCCCTTCACGTTCTCCAGGCTGGGGTATAATGGTCATGTAGCAAGCCCTCTCTTCCCTTCACGTTCTCCAGGCTGGGGTATAATGGTCATGTAGCAAGCCCTCTCTTCCCTTCACGTTCTCCAGGCTGGGGTATAATGGTCATGTAGCAAGCCCTCTCTTCCCTTCACGTTCCTCCAGGCTGGGGTATAATGGTCATGTAGCAAGCCCTCTCTTCCCTTCACGTTCTCCAGGCTGGGGTATAATGGTCATGTAGCAAGCCCTCTCTTCCCTTCACGTTCTCCAGGCTGGGGTATAATGGTCATGTAGCAAGCCCTCTCTTCCCTTCACGTTCTCCAGGCTGGGGTATAATGGTCATGTAGCAAGCCCTCTCTTCCCTTCACGTTCTCCAGGCTGGGGTATAATGGTCATGTAGCAAGCCCTCTCTTCCCTTCACGTCTCCAGGCTGGGGTATAATGGTCATGTAGCAAGCCCTCTCTTCCCTTCACGTTCTCCAGGCTGGGGTATAATGGTCATGTAGCAAGCCCTCTCTTCCCTTCACGTTGAACCCTCCAGGCTGGGGTATAATGGTCATGTAGCAAGCCCTCTCTTCCTTCACGTTCTCCAGGCTGGGGTATAATGGTCATGTAGCAAGCCCTCTCTTCCCTTCACGTTCTCCAGGCTGGGGTATAATGGTCATGTAGCAAGCCCTCTCTTCCCTTCACGTTCTCCAGGCTGGGGTATAATGGTCATGTAGCAAGCCCTCTCTTCCCTTCACGTTCTCCAGGCTGGGGTATAATGGTCATGTAGCAAGCCCTCTCTTCCCTTCACGTTCTCCAGGCTGGGGTATAATGGTCATGTAGCAAGCCCTCTCTTCCCTTCACGTTGAACCTCCAGGCTGGGGTATAATGGTCATGTAGCAAGCCCTCTCTTCCCCTTCACGTTCTCCAGGCTGGGGTATAATGGTCATGTAGCAAGCCCTCTCTTCCCTTCACGTTCTCCAGGCTGGGGTATAATGGTCATGTAGCAAGCCCTCTCTTCCCTTCACGTTCTCCAGGCTGGGGTATAATGGTCATGTAGCAAGCCCTCTCTTCCCTTCACGTTCTCCAGGCTGGGGTATAATGGTCATGTAGCAAGCCCTCTCTTCCCTTCACGTTCTCCAGGCTGGGGTATAATGGTCATGTAGCAAGCCCTCTCTTCCCTTCACGTTCTCCAGGCTGGGGTATAATGGTCATGTAGCAAGCCCTCTCTTCCCTTCACGTTCTCCAGGCTGGGGTATAATGGTCATGTAGCAAGCCCTCTCTTCCCTTCACGTTCCTCCAGGCTGGGGTATAATGGTCATGTAGCAAGCCCTCTCTTCCCTTCACGTTACTCCAGGCTGGGGTATAATGGTCATGTAGCAAGCCCTCTCTTCCCTTCACGTTGAACCTCCAGGCTGGGGTATAATGGTCATGTAGCAAGCCCTCTCTTCCCTTCACGTTCTCCAGGCTGGGGTATAATGGTCATGTAGCAAGCCCTCTCTTCCCTTCACGTTCTCCAGGCTGGGGTATAATGGTCATGTAGCAAGCCCTCTCTTCCCTTCACGTTCTCCAGGCTGGGGTATAATGGTCATGTAGCAAGCCCTCTCTTCCCTTCACGTTCTCCAGGCTGGGGTATAATGGTCATGTAGCAAGCCCTCTCTTCCCTTCACGTTCTCCAGGCTGGGGTATAATGGTCATGTAGCAAGCCCTCTCTTCCCTTCACGTTCTCCAGGCTGGGGTATAATGGTCATGTAGCAAGCCCTCTCTTCCCCTCACGTTCTCCAGGCTGGGGTATAATGGTCATGTAGCAAGCCCTCTCTTCCCTTCACGTTCTCCAGGCTGGGGTATAATGGTCATGTAGCAAGCCCTCTCTTCCCTTCACGTTCTCCAGGCTGGGGTATAATGGTCATGTAGCAAGCCCTCTCTTCCCTTCACGTTGAACCCTCCAGGCTGGGGTATAATGGTCATGTAGCAAGCCCTCTCTTCCCCTCACGTTCTCCAGGCTGGGGTATAATGGTCATGTAGCAAGCCCTCTCTTCCCTTCACGTTCTCCAGGCTGGGGTATAATGGTCATGTAGCAAGCCCTCTCTTCCTTCACGTTCTCCAGGCTGGGGTGTAATGGTCATGTAGCAAGCCCTCTCTTCCCTTCACGTTCTCCAGGCTGGGGTATAATGGTCATGTAGCAAGCCCTCTCTTCCCTTCACGTTGAACCGCCAGGCTGGGGTATAATGGTCATGTAGCAAGCCCTCTCTTCCCTTCACGTTCTCCAGGCTGGGGTATAATGGTCATGTAGCAAGCCCTCTCTTCCCTTCACGTTCTCCAGGCTGGGGTATAATGGTCATGTAGCAAGCCCTCTCTTCCCTTCACGTTCTCCAGGCTGGGGTATAATGGTCATGTAGCAAGCCCTCTCTTCCCTTCACGTTGAACCCTCCAGGCTGGGGTATAATGGTCATGTAGCAAGCCCTCTCTTCCCTTCACGTTCTCCAGGCTGGGGTATAATGGTCATGTAGCAAGCCCTCTCTTCCCTTCACGTTGAACCTCCAGGCTGGGGTGTAATGGTCGTGTAGCAAGCCCTCTCTTCCCTTCACGTTGAACCTCCAGGCTGGGGTATAATGGTCATGTAGCAAGCCCTCTCTTCCCTTCACGTTCTCCAGGCTGGGGTATAATGGTCATGTAGCAAGCCCTCTCTTCCCTTCACGTTCTCCAGGCTGGGGTATAATGGTCATGTAGCAAGCCCTCTCTTCCCTTCACGTTAACTCCAGGCTGGGGTATAATGGTCATGTAGCAAGCCCTCTCTCTTCCCTTCACGTTGAACCGCCAGGCTGGGGTATAATGGTCATGTAGCAAGCCCTCTCTTCCCTTCACGTTCTCCAGGCTGGGGTATAATGGTCATGTAGCAAGCCCTCTCTTCCCTTCACGTTCTCCAGGCTGGGGTATAATGGTCATGTAGCAAGCCCTCTCTTCCCTTCACGTTCTCCAGGCTGGGGTATAATGGTCATGTAGCAAGCCCTCTCTTCCCTTCACGTTCTCCAGGCTGGGGTATAATGGTCATGTAGCAAGCCCTCTCTTCCCTTCACGTTCTCCAGGCTGGGGTATAATGGTCATGTAGCAAGCCCTCTCTTCCCTTCACGTTCTCCAGGCTGGGGTATAATGGTCATGTAGCAAGCCCTCTCTTCCCTTCACGTTCTCCAGGCTGGGGTATAATGGTCATGTAGCAAGCCCTCTCTTCCCTTCACGTTCTCCAGGCTGGGGTATAATGGTCATGTAGCAAGCCCTCTCTTCCCTTCACGTTCTCCAGGCTGGGGTATAATGGTCATGTAGCAAGCCCTCTCTTCCCTTCACGTTACTCCAGGCTGGGGTATAATGGTCATGTAGCAAGCCCTCTCTTCCCTTCACGTTCTCCAGGCTGGGGTATAATGGTCATGTAGCAAGCCCTCTCTTCCCTTCACGTTCTCCAGGCTGGGGTATAATGGTCATGTAGCAAGCCCCTCTCTTCCCTTCACGTTCTCCAGGCTGGGGTATAATGGTCATGTAGCAAGCCCTCTCTTCCCTTCACGTTCTCCAGGCTGGGGTATAATGGTCATGTAGCAAGCCCTCTCTTCCCTTCACGTTCTCCAGGCTGGGGGTATAATGGTCATGTAGCAAGCCCTCTCTCTTCCCTTCACGTTCTCCAGGCTGGGGTATAATGGTCATGTAGCAAGCCCTCTCTTCCCTTCACGTTCCTCCAGGCTGGGGTATAATGGTCATGTAGCAAGCCCTCTCTTCCCCTCACGTTCTCCAGGCTGGGGTATAATGGTCATGTAGCAAGCCCTCTCTTCCCTTCACGTTCTCCAGGCTGGGGTATAATGGTCATGTAGCAAGCCCTCTCTTCCCTTCACGTTCTCCAGGCTGGGGTATAATGGTCATGTAGCAAGCCCTCTCTTCCCTTCACGTTCTCCAGGCTGGGGTATAATGGTCATGTAGCAAGCCCTCTCTTCCCTTCACGTTCTCCAGGCTGGGGTATAATGGTCATGTAGCAAGCCCTCTCTTCCCTTCACGTTGAACCCTCCAGGCTGGGGTATAATGGTCATGTAGCAAGCCCTCTCTTCCCTTCACGTTCTCCAGGCTGGGGTATAATGGTCATGTAGCAAGCCCTCTCTTCCCTTCACGTTAACCCTCCAGGCTGGGGTATAATGGTCATGTAGCAAGCCCTCTCTTCCCTTCACGTTCTCCAGGCTGGGGTATAATGGTCATGTAGCAAGCCCTCTCTTCCCTTCACGTTCTCCAGGCTGGGGTATAATGGTCATGTAGCAAGCCCTCTCTTCCCTTCACGTTCTCCAGGCTGGGGTATAATGGTCATGTAGCAAGCCCTCTCTTCCCTTCACGTTCTCCAGGCTGGGGTATAATGGTCATGTAGCAAGCCTCTCTCTTCCCTTCACGTTCTCCAGGCTGGGGTATAATGGTCATGTAGCAAGCCCTCTCTTCCCTTCACGTTGAACCTCCAGGCTGGGGTATAATGGTCATGTAGCAAGCCCTCTCTTCCCTTCACGTTCTCCAGGCTGGGGTATAATGGTCATGTAGCAAGCCCTCTCTTCCCTTCACGTTCTCCAGGCTGGGGTATAATGGTCATGTAGCAAGCCCTCTCTTCCCTTCACGTTGACCCTCCAGGCTGGGGTATAATGGTCATGTAGCAAGCCCTCTCTTCCCTTCACGTTCTCCAGGCTGGGGTATAATGGTCATGTAGCAAGCCCTCTCTTCCCTTCACGTTCTCCAGGCTGGGGTATAATGGTCTGTAGCAAGCCCTCTCTCTTCCCTTCACGTTCTCCAGGCTGGGGTATAATGGTCATGTAGCAAGCCCTCTCTTCCCTTCACGTTCTCCAGGCTGGGGTATAATGGTCATGTAGCAAGCCCTCTCTCTTCACCTCACGTTCTCCAGGCTGGGGTATAATGGTCATGTAGCAAGCCCTCTCTTCCCTTCACGTTCTCCAGGCTGGGGTATAATGGTCATGTAGCAAGCCCTCTCTTCCCTTCACGTTCTCCAGGCTGGGGTATAATGGTCATGTAGCAAGCCCTCTCTTCCCTTCACGTTCTCCAGGCTGGGGTATAATGGTCATGTAGCAAGCCCTCTCTTCCCTTCACGTTCTCCAGGCTGGGGTATAATGGTCATGTAGCAAGCCCTCTCTTCACTTCACGTTCTCCAGGCTGGGGTATAATGGTCATGTAGCAAGCCCTCTCTTCCCTTCACGTTCTCCAGGCTGGGGTATAATGGTCATGTAGCAAGCCCTCTCTTCCCTTCACGTTCTCCAGGCTGGGGTATAATGGTCATGTAGCAAGCCCTCTCTTCCCTTCACGTTCTCCAGGCTGGGGTATAATGGTCATGTAGCAAGCCCTCTCTCTTCCCTTCACGTTCTCCAGGCTGGGGTATAATGGTCATGTAGCAAGCCCTCTCTTCCCTTCACGTTGAACCCTCCAGGCTGGGGTATAATGGTCATGTAGCAAGCCCTCTCTCTTCCCTTCACGTTCTCCAGGCTGGGGTATAATGGTCATGTAGCAAGCCCTCTCTTCCCTTCACGTTCTCCAGGCTGGGGTATAATGGTCATGTAGCAAGCCCTCTCTTCCCTTCACGTTGAACCCTCCAGGCTGGGGTATAATGGTCATGTAGCAAGCCCTCTCTTCCCTTCACGTTCTCCAGGCTGGGGTATAATGGTCATGTAGCAAGCCCCTCTCTTCCCTTCACGTTCTCCAGGCTGGGGTATAATGGTCATGTAGCAAGCCCTCTCTTCCCTTCACGTTGAACCTCCAGGCTGGGGTATAATGGTCATGTAGCAAGCCCTCTCTTCCCTTCACGTTCTCCAGGCTGGGGTATAATGGTCATGTAGCAAGCCCTCTCTTCCCTTCACGTTCTCCAGGCTGGGGTATAATGGTCATGTAGCAAGCCCTCTCTTCACTTCACGTTCTCCAGGCTGGGGTATAATGGTCGTGTAGCAAGCCCTCTCTTCCCTTCACGTTCTCCAGGCTGGGGTATAATGGTCATGTAGCAAGCCCTCTCTTCCCTTCACGTTCCTCCAGGCTGGGGTATAATGGTCATGTAGCAAGCCCTCTCTTCCTTCACGTTCTCCAGGCTGGGGTATAATGGTCATGTAGCAAGCCCTCTCTTCCCTTCACGTTAACCTCCAGGCTGGGGTATAATGGTCATGTAGCAAGCCCTCTCTTCCCTTCACGTTCTCCAGGCTGGGGTATAATGGTCATGTAGCAAGCCCTCTCTTCCCTTCACGTTCTCCAGGCTGGGGTATAATGGTCATGTAGCAAGCCCTCTCTTCCCTTCACGTTCTCCAGGCTGGGGTATAATGGTCATGTAGCAAGCCCTCTCTTCCCCTCACGTTCTCCAGGCTGGGGTATAATGGTCATGTAGCAAGCCCTCTCTTCCCTTCACGTTCTCCAGGCTGGGGTATAATGGTCATGTAGCAAGCCCTCTCTTCCCTTCACGTTCTCCAGGCTGGGGTATAATGGTCATGTAGCAAGCCCTCTCTTCCCTTCACGTTCTCCAGGCTGGGGTATAATGGTCATGTAGCAAGCCCTCTCTTCCCTTCACGTTCTCCAGGCTGGGGTATAATGGTCATGTAGCAAGCCCTCTCTTCCCTTCACGCTCTCTCCAGGCTGGGGTATAATGGTCATGTAGCAAGCCCTCTCTTCCCTTCACGTTCTCCAGGCTGGGGTATAATGGTCTGTAGCAAGCCCTCTCTTCCCTTCACGCTGAACCTCCAGGCTGGGGTATAATGGTCATGTAGCAAGCCCTCTCTTCCCTTCACGTTCTCCAGGCTGGGGTATAATGGTCATGTAGCAAGCCCTCTCTTCCCTTCACGTCTCTCCAGGCTGGGGTATAATGGTCATGTAGCAAGCCCTCTCTTCCCTTCACGTTCTCCAGGCTGGGGTATAATGGTCATGTAGCAAGCCCTCTCTTCCCTTCACGTTGAACCCTCCAGGCTGGGGTATAATGGTCATGTAGCAAGCCCTCTCTTCCCTTCACGTTCTCCAGGCTGGGGTATAATGGTCATGTAGCAAGCCCCCCTCTCTTCCCTTCACGTTCTCCAGGCTGGGGTATAATGGTCATGTAGCAAGCCCTCTCTTCCCTTCACGTTAACCTCCAGGCTGGGGTATAATGGTCATGTAGCAAGCCCTCTCTTCCCTTCACGTTCTCCAGGCTGGGGTATAATGGTCATGTAGCAAGCCCTCTCTTCCCTTCACGTTCTCCAGGCTGGGGTATAATGGTCATGTAGCAAGCCCTCTCTTCCCTTCACGTTACCTCCAGGCTGGGGTATAATGGTCATGTAGCAAGCCCTCTCTTCCCTTCACGTTCTCCAGGCTGGGGTATAATGGTCATGTAGCAAGCCCTCTCTTCCCTTCACGTTGAACCCTCCAGGCTGGGGTATAATGGTCATGTAGCAAGCCCTCTCTTCCCTTCACGTTCTCCAGGCTGGGGTATAATGGTCATGTAGCAAGCCCCTCTCTTCACTTCACGTTCTCCAGGCTGGGGGTATAATGGTCATGTAGCAAGCCCTCTCTTCCTTCACGTTCTCCAGGCTGGGGTATAATGGTCATGTAGCAAGCCCTCTCTTCCCTTCACGTTCTCCAGGCTGGGGTATAATGGTCATGTAGCAAGCCCTCTCTTCCCTTCACGTTGAACCTCCAGGCTGGGGTATAATGGTCATGTAGCAAGCCCTCTCTTCCTTCACGTTCTCCAGGCTGGGGTATAATGGTCATGTAGCAAGCCCTCTCTTCCCTTCACGTTCTCCAGGCTGGGGTATAATGGTCATGTAGCAAGCCCTCTCTTCACCTCACGTTCTCCAGGCTGGGGTATAATGGTCATGTAGCAAGCCCTCTCTTCCCTTCACGTTCTCCAGGCTGGGGTATAATGGTCATGTAGCAAGCCCTCTCTTCCCTTCACGCTGAACCCTCCAGGCTGGGGTATAATGGTCATGTAGCAAGCCCTCTCTTCCCTTCACGTTCTCCAGGCTGGGGTATAATGGTCATGTAGCAAGCCCTCTCTTCCCTTCACGTTCTCCAGGCTGGGGTATAATGGTCATGTAGCAAGCCCTCTCTTCACCTCACGTTCTCCAGGCTGGGGTATAATGGTCATGTAGCAAGCCCTCTCTTCCCTTCACGTTCTCCAGGCTGGGGTATAATGGTCATGTAGCAAGCCCTCTCTTCCCTTCACGTTCTCCAGGCTGGGGTATAATGGTCATGTAGCAAGCCCTCTCTTCACTTCACGTTCTCCAGGCTGGGGTATAATGGTCATGTAGCAAGCCCTCTCTTCCCTTCACGTTCTCCAGGCTGGGGTATAATGGTCATGTAGCAAGCCCTCTCTTCCCTTCACGTTCTCCAGGCTGGGGTATAATGGTCATGTAGCAAGCCCTCTCTTCCCTTCACGTTCTCCAGGCTGGGGTATAATGGTCATGTAGCAAGCCCCTCTCTTCCCTTCACGTTCTCCAGGCTGGGGTATAATGGTCATGTAGCAAGCCCTCTCTTCCCTTCACGTTCTCCAGGCTGGGGTATAATGGTCATGTAGCAAGCCCTCTCTTCCCTTCACGTTCTCCAGGCTGGGGTATAATGGTCATGTAGCAAGCCCTCTCTTCCCTTCACGTTCTCCAGGCTGGGGTATAATGGTCATGTAGCAAGCCCTCTCTTCACCTCACGTTCTCCAGGCTGGGGTATAATGGTCATGTAGCAAGCCCTCTCTTCCCTTCACGTTGAACCCTCCAGGCTGGGGTATAATGGTCATGTAGCAAGCCCTCTCTTCCCTTCACGTTCTCCAGGCTGGGGTATAATGGTCATGTAGCAAGCCCTCTCTTCCCTTCACGTTCTCCAGGCTGGGGTATAATGGTCATGTAGCAAGCCCTCTCTTCCCTTCACGTTGAACCCTCCAGGCTGGGGTATAATGGTCATGTAGCAAGCCCTCTCTTCCCTTCACGTTCTCCAGGCTGGGGTATAATGGTCATGTAGCAAGCCCTCTCTTCCCTTCACGTTCTCCAGGCTGGGGGTATAATGGTCATGTAGCAAGCCCTCTCTCCTTCACGTTGACCCTCCAGGCTGGGGTATAATGGTCATGTAGCAAGCCCTCTCTTCCCTTCACGTTCTCCAGGCTGGGGTATAATGGTCATGTAGCAAGCCCTCTCTTCCCTTCACGTTGAACCTCCAGGCTGGGGTATAATGGTCATGTAGCAAGCCCTCTCTTCCCTTCACGTTGCCTCCAGGCTGGGGTATAATGGTCATGTAGCAAGCCCTCTCTTCCCTTCACGTTCTCCAGGCTGGGGTATAATGGTCATGTAGCAAGCCCTCTCTTCCCTTCACGTTGAACCCTCCAGGCTGGGGTATAATGGTCATGTAGCAAGCCCTCTCTTCCCTTCACGTTCTCCAGGCTGGGGTATAATGGTCATGTAGCAAGCCCTCTCTTCCCTTCACGTTGGACTCCAGGCTGGGGTATAATGGTCATGTAGCAAGCCCTCTCTTCCCTTCACGTTCTCCAGGCTGGGGTATAATGGTCATGTAGCAAGCCCTCTCTTCCCTTCACGTTCTCCAGGCTGGGGTATAATGGTCATGTAGCAAGCCCTCTCTTCCCTTCACGTTCTCCAGGCTGGGGTATAATGGTCATGTAGCAAGCCCTCTCTTCCCTTCACGTTCTCCAGGCTGGGGTATAATGGTCATGTAGCAAGCCCTCTCTTCCCTTCACGCTCTCCAGGCTGGGGTATAATGGTCATGTAGCAAGCCCTCTCTTCCCTTCACGTTCTCCAGGCTGGGGTATAATGGTCATGTAGCAAGCCCTCTCTTCCCTTCACGTTTGACTCCAGGCTGGGGTATAATGGTCATGTAGCAAGCCCTCTCTTCCCTTCACGTTCTCCAGGCTGGGGTATAATGGTCATGTAGCAAGCCCTCTCTTCCCCTTCACGTTCTCCAGGCTGGGGTATAATGGTCATGTAGCAAGCCCTCTCTCTTCCCTTCACGTTGACTCCAGGCTGGGGTATAATGGTCATGTAGCAAGCCCTCTCTTCCCTTCACGTTCTCCAGGCTGGGGTATAATGGTCATGTAGCAAGCCCTCTCTTCCCTTCACGTTCTCCAGGCTGGGGTATAATGGTCATGTAGCAAGCCCTCTCTTCCCTTCACGCTCTCTCCAGGCTGGGGTATAATGGTCATGTAGCAAGCCCTCTCTTCCCTTCACGTTCCTCCAGGCTGGGGTATAATGGTCATGTAGCAAGCCCTCTCTTCCCTTCACGTTCTCCAGGCTGGGGTATAATGGTCATGTAGCAAGCCCTCTCTTCCCTTCACGTTCTCCAGGCTGGGGTATAATGGTCATGTAGCAAGCCCTCTCTTCCCTTCACGTTGAACCCTCCAGGCTGGGGTATAATGGTCATGTAGCAAGCCCTCTCTTCCCTTCACGTTCTCCAGGCTGGGGTATAATGGTCATGTAGCAAGCCCTCTCTTCCCTTCACGTTCCTCCAGGCTGGGGTATAATGGTCATGTAGCAAGCCCTCTCTTCCCTTCACGTTGAACCCTCCAGGCTGGGGTATAATGGTCATGTAGCAAGCCCTCTCTCTTCCCTTCACGTTCTCCAGGCTGGGGTATAATGGTCATGTAGCAAGCCCTCTCTTCCCTTCACGTTCTCCAGGCTGGGGTATAATGGTCATGTAGCAAGCCCTCTCTTCCCTTCACGTTCTCCAGGCTGGGGTATAATGGTCATGTAGCAAGCCCTCTCTTCCCTTCACGTTCTCCAGGCTGGGGGTATAATGGTCATGTAGCAAGCCCTCTCTTCCCTTCACGTTGGAACCTCCAGGCTGGGGTATAATGGTCATGTAGCAAGCCCTCTCTTCCCTTCACGTTCTCCAGGCTGGGGTATAATGGTCATGTAGCAAGCCCTCTCTTCCCTTCACGTTCTCCAGGCTGGGGTATAATGGTCATGTAGCAAGCCCTCTCTTCACTTCACGTTCTCCAGGCTGGGGTATAATGGTCATGTAGCAAGCCCTCTCTTCCCTTCACGTTCTCCAGGCTGGGGTATAATGGTCATGTAGCAAGCCCTCTCTTCCCTTCACGTTAACTCCAGGCTGGGGTATAATGGTCATGTAGCAAGCCCTCTCTTCCCTTCACGTTCTCCAGGCTGGGGTATAATGGTCATGTAGCAAGCCCTCTCTTCCCTTCACGTTCTCCAGGCTGGGGTATAATGGTCATGTAGCAAGCCCTCTCTCTTCCCTTCACGTTCTCCAGGCTGGGGTATAATGGTCATGTAGCAAGCCCTCTCTTCCCTTCACGTTCTCCAGGCTGGGGTATAATGGTCATGTAGCAAGCCCTCTCTTCCCTTCACGTTGAACCTCCAGGCTGGGGTATAATGGTCATGTAGCAAGCCCTCTCTTCCCTTCACGTTCTCCAGGCTGGGGTATAATGGTCATGTAGCAAGCCCTCTCTTCCCTTCACGTTCTCCAGGCTGGGGTATAATGGTCATGTAGCAAGCCTCTCTCTTCCCTTCACGTTCTCCAGGCTGGGGTATAATGGTCATGTAGCAAGCCCTCTCTTCCCTTCACGTTCTCCAGGCTGGGGTATAATGGTCATGTAGCAAGCCCTCTCTTCCCTTCACGTTCCTCCAGGCTGGGGTATAATGGTCATGTAGCAAGCCCTCTCTTCCCTTCACGTTGAACCTCCAGGCTGGGGTATAATGGTCATGTAGCAAGCCCTCTCTTCCCTTCACGTTCTCCAGGCTGGGGTATAATGGTCATGTAGCAAGCCCTCTCTTCCCTTCACGTTCTCCAGGCTGGGGTATAATGGTCATGTAGCAAGCCCTCTCTTCCCTTCACGTTCTCCAGGCTGGGGTATAATGGTCATGTAGCAAGCCCTCTCTTCCCTTCACGTTCTCCAGGCTGGGGTATAATGGTCATGTAGCAAGCCCTCTCTTTCCTTCACGTTCTCCAGGCTGGGGTATAATGGTCATGTAGCAAGCCCTCTCTTCCCTTCACGTTCTCCAGGCTGGGGTATAATGGTCATGTAGCAAGCCCTCTCTTCCCTTCACGTTCTCCAGGCTGGGGTATAATGGTCATGTAGCAAGCCCTCTCTTCCCTTCACGTTCTCCAGGCTGGGGTATAATGGTCATGTAGCAAGCCCTCTCTTCCCTTCACGTTCTCCAGGCTGGGGTATAATGGTCATGTAGCAAGCCCTCTCTTCCCTTCACGTTCTCCAGGCTGGGGTATAATGGTCATGTAGCAAGCCCTCTCTTCCCTTCACGTTGAACCCTCCAGGCTGGGGTATAATGGTCATGTAGCAAGCCTCTCTCTTCCCTTCACGTTGACTCCAGGCTGGGGTATAATGGTCATGTAGCAAGCCCTCTCTTCCCTTCACGTTCTCCAGGCTGGGGTATAATGGTCATGTAGCAAGCCCTCTCTTCCCTTCACGTTGAACCCTCCAGGCTGGGGGTATAATGGTCATGTAGCAAGCCCTCTCTTCCCTTCACGTTCTCCAGGCTGGGGTATAATGGTCATGTAGCAAGCCCTCTCTTCCCTTCACGTTACCCTCCAGGCTGGGGTATAATGGTCATGTAGCAAGCCCTCTCTTCCCTTCACGTTGACTCCAGGCTGGGGTATAATGGTCATGTAGCAAGCCCTCTCTTCCCTTCACGTTCTCCAGGCTGGGGTATAATGGTCATGTAGCAAGCCCTCTCTTCCCTTCACGTTCTCCAGGCTGGGGTATAATGGTCATGTAGCAAGCCCTCTCTTCCCTTCACGTTGACTCCAGGCTGGGGTATAATGGTCATGTAGCAAGCCCTCTCTTCCCTTCACGTTCTCCAGGCTGGGGTATAATGGTCATGTAGCAAGCCCCCTCTTCCCTTCACGTTCTCCAGGCTGGGGTATAATGGTCATGTAGCAAGCCCTCTCTTCCCTTCACGTTCTCCAGGCTGGGGTATAATGGTCATGTAGCAAGCCCTCTCTTCCCTTCACGTTCTCCAGGCTGGGGTATAATGGTCATGTAGCAAGCCCTCTCTTCCCTTCACGTTCTCCAGGCTGGGGTATAATGGTCATGTAGCAAGCCCTCTCTTCCCTTCACGTTCTCCAGGCTGGGGTAAAATGGTCATGTAGCAAGCCCTCTCTTCCCTTCACGTTGAACCATCCAGGCTGGGGTATAATGGTCATGTAGCAAGCCCTCTCTTCACCTCACGTTCTCCAGGCTGGGGGTGTAATGGTCATGTAGCAAGCCCTCTCTTCACCTCACGTTCTCCAGGCTGGGGTATAATGGTCATGTAGCAAGCCCTCTCTTCACCTCACGTTCTCCAGGCTGGGGTATAATGGTCATGTAGCAAGCCCTCTCTTCCCTTCACGTTCTCCAGGCTGGGGTATAATGGTCATGTAGCAAGCCCTCTCTTCCCTTCACGTTCTCCAGGCTGGGGTATAATGGTCATGTAGCAAGCCCGCTCTTCACTTCACGCTCTCCAGGCTGGGGTATAATGGTCATGTAGCAAGCCCTCTCTTCCCTTCACGTTCTCCAGGCTGGGGTATAATGGTCATGTAGCAAGCCCTCTCTTCCCTTCACGTTCTCCAGGCTGGGGTATAATGGTCATGTAGCAAGCCCTCTCTTCCCTTCACGTTCTCCAGGCTGGGGTATAATGGTCATGTAGCAAGCCCTCTCTTCCCTTCACGTTCTCCAGGCTGGGGTATAATGGTCATGTAGCAAGCCCTCTCTTCACTTCACGTTCTCCAGGCTGGGGTATAATGGTCATGTAGCAAGCCCTCTCTTCCCTTCACGTTGAAACCTCCAGGCTGGGGTATAATGGTCATGTAGCAAGCCCTCTCTTCCCTTCACGTTCTCCAGGCTGGGGTATAATGGTCATGTAGCAAGCCCTCTCTTCCCTTCACGTTCTCCAGGCTGGGGTATAATGGTCATGTAGCAAGCCCTCTCTTCCCTTCACGTTGAACTCTCCAGGCTGGGGTATAATGGTCATGTAGCAAGCCCTCTCTTCCCTTCACGTTCTCCAGGCTGGGGTATAATGGTCATGTAGCAAGCCCCCTCTCTTCCCTTCACGTTCTCCAGGCTGGGGTATAATGGTCATGTAGCAAGCCCTCTCTTCCCTTCACGTTCTCCAGGCTGGGGTATAATGGTCATGTAGCAAGCCCTCTCTTCCCTTCACGTTGAACCCTCCAGGCTGGGGTATAATGGTCATGTAGCAAGCCCTCTCTTCCCTTCACGTTCTCCAGGCTGGGGTGTAATGGTCATGTAGCAAGCCCTCTCTTCCCTTCACGTTCTCCAGGCTGGGGTATAATGGTCATGTAGCAAGCCCTCTCTTCCCTTCACGTTCTCCAGGCTGGGGTATAATGGTCATGTAGCAAGCCCTCTCTTCCCTTCACGTTCTCCAGGCTGGGGTATAATGGTCATGTAGCAAGCCCTCTCTTCCCTTCACGTTCTCCAGGCTGGGGTATAATGGTCATGTAGCAAGCCCTCTCTTCCCTTCACGTTGAACCCTCCAGGCTGGGGTATAATGGTCATGTAGCAAGCCCTCTCTTCCCTTCACGTTCTCCAGGCTGGGGTATAATGGTCATGTAGCAAGCCCTCTCTTCCCTTCACGTTGAACCCTCCAGGCTGGGGTATAATGGTCATGTAGCAAGCCCTCTCTTCCCTTCACGTTCTCCAGGCTGGGGTATAATGGTCATGTAGCAAGCCCTCTCTTCCCTTCACGTTCTCCAGGCTGGGGTATAATGGTCATGTAGCAAGCCCTCTCTTCCCTTCACGTTCTCCAGGCTGGGGTATAATGGTCATGTAGCAAGCCCTCTCTTCCTCACGTTCTCCAGGCTGGGGTATAATGGTCATGTAGCAAGCCCTCTCTTCCCTTCACGTTCTCCAGGCTGGGGTATAATGGTCATGTAGCAAGCCCTCTCTTCCCTTCACGTTCTCCAGGCTGGGGTATAATGGTCATGTAGCAAGCCCTCTCTTCCCTTCACGTTACCCTCCAGGCTGGGGTATAATGGTCATGTAGCAAGCCCTCTCTTCCCTTCACGTTCTCCAGGCTGGGGTATAATGGTCATGTAGCAAGCCCTCTCTTCCCCTCACGTTCTCCAGGCTGGGGTATAATGGTCATGTAGCAAGCCCTCTCTTCCCTTCACGTTCTCCAGGCTGGGGTATAATGGTCATGTAGCAAGCCCTCTCTTCCCTTCACGTTCTCCAGGCTGGGGTATAATGGTCATGTAGCAAGCCCTCTCTTCCCTTCACGTTCTCCAGGCTGGGGTATAATGGTCATGTAGCAAGCCCTCTCTTCCCTTCACGCTGAACCCTCCAGGCTGGGGTATAATGGTCATGTAGCAAGCCCTCTCTTCCCTTCACGTTCTCCAGGCTGGGGTATAATGGTCATGTAGCAAGCCCTCTCTTCCCTTCACGTTGAACCGTCCAGGCTGGGGTATAATGGTCATGTAGCAAGCCCTCTCTTCACCTCACGTTCTCCAGGCTGGGGTATAATGGTCATGTAGCAAGCCCTCTCTTCCCTTCACGTTGAACCCTCCAGGCTGGGGTATAATGGTCATGTAGCAAGCCCTCTCTTCCCTTCACGTTCTCCAGGCTGGGGTATAATGGTCATGTAGCAAGCCCTCTCTTCCCTTCACGTTGAACCCTCCAGGCTGGGGTATAATGGTCATGTAGCAAGCCCTCTCTTCCCTTCACGTTGAACCCTCCAGGCTGGGGTATAATGGTCATGTAGCAAGCCCTCTCTTCCCTTCACGTTCTCCAGGCTGGGGTATAATGGTCATGTAGCAAGCCCTCTCTTCCCTTCACGTTCTCCAGGCTGGGGTATAATGGTCATGTAGCAAGCCCTCTCTTCCCTTCACGTTCTCCAGGCTGGGGTATAATGGTCATGTAGCAAGCCCTCTCTTCCCTTCACGTTCTCCAGGCTGGGGTATAATGGTCATGTAGCAAGCCCTCTCTTCCCTTCACGTTGAACCCTCCAGGCTGGGGTATAATGGTCATGTAGCAAGCCCTCTCTTCCCTTCACGTTCTCCAGGCTGGGGTATAATGGTCATGTAGCAAGCCCTCTCTTCACCTCACGTTCTCCAGGCTGGGGTATAATGGTCATGTAGCAAGCCCTCTCTTCACCTCACGTTCTCCAGGCTGGGGTATAATGGTCATGTAGCAAGCCCTCTCTTCCCTTCACGTTCTCCAGGCTGGGGTATAATGGTCATGTAGCAAGCCCTCTCTTCCCTTCACGTTGAACCATCCAGGCTGGGGTATAATGGTCATGTAGCAAGCCCTCTCTTCCCTTCACGTTCTCCAGGCTGGGGTATAATGGTCATGTAGCAAGCCCTCTCTTCACCTCACGTTCTCCAGGCTGGGGTATAATGGTCATGTAGCAAGCCCTCTCTTCACTTCACGTTCTCCAGGCTGGGGTATAATGGTCATGTAGCAAGCCCTCTCTTCCCTTCACGTTCTCCAGGCTGGGGTATAATGGTCATGTAGCAAGCCCTCTCTTCCCTTCACGCTGAACCCTCCAGGCTGGGGTATAATGGTCATGTAGCAAGCCCTCTCTTCCCTTCACGTTCTCCAGGCTGGGGTATAATGGTCATGTAGCAAGCCCTCTCTTCCCTTCACGCTGAACCCTCCAGGCTGGGGTATAATGGTCATGTAGCAAGCCCTCTCTTCACCTCACGTTCTCCAGGCTGGGGTATAATGGTCATGTAGCAAGCCCTCTCTTCCCTTCACGTTCTCCAGGCTGGGGTATAATGGTCATGTAGCAAGCCCTCTCTTCCCTTCACGTTCTCCAGGCTGGGGTATAATGGTCATGTAGCAAGCCCTCTCTTCCTTCACGTTGAACCCTCCAGGCTGGGGGTATAATGGTCATGTAGCAAGCCCTCTCTTCCCTTCACGTTCTCCAGGCTGGGGTATAATGGTCATGTAGCAAGCCCTCTCTTCCCTTCACGTTCTCCAGGCTGGGGTATAATGGTCATGTAGCAAGCCCTCTCTCTTCACCTCACGTTCTCCAGGCTGGGGTATAATGGTCATGTAGCAAGCCCTCTCTTCCCTTCACGTTCTCCAGGCTGGGGTATAATGGTCATGTAGCAAGCCCTCTCTTCCCTTCACGTTCTCCAGGCTGGGGTATAATGGTCATGTAGCAAGCCCTCTCTTCCCTTCACGTTCTCCAGGCTGGGGTATAATGGTCATGTAGCAAGCCCTCTCTTCCCTTCACGTTCTCCAGGCTGGGGTATAATGGTCATGTAGCAAGCCCTCTCTTCCCTTCACGTTCTCCAGGCTGGGGTATAATGGTCATGTAGCAAGCCCTCTCTTCACCTCACGTTCTCCAGGCTGGGGTATAATGGTCATGTAGCAAGCCCTCTCTTCCCCTTCACGTTCTCCAGGCTGGGGTATAATGGTCATGTAGCAAGCCCTCTCTTCCCTTCACGTTCTCCAGGCTGGGGTATAATGGTCATGTAGCAAGCCCTCTCTTCCCTTCACGTTGAACCGCCAGGCTGGGGTATAATGGTCATGTAGCAAGCCCTCTCTTCCCTTCACGTTCTCCAGGCTGGGGTATAATGGTCATGTAGCAAGCCCTCTCTTCCCTTCACGTTGAACATCCAGGCTGGGGTATAATGGTCATGTAGCAAGCCCTCTCTTCCCTTCACGTTGAACCCTCCAGGCTGGGGTATAATGGTCATGTAGCAAGCCCTCTCTTCCCTTCACGTTCTCCAGGCTGGGGTATAATGGTCATGTAGCAAGCCCTCTCTTCCCTTCACGTTCTCCAGGCTGGGGTATAATGGTCATGTAGCAAGCCCTCTCTTCCCTTCACGTTCTCCAGGCTGGGGTATAATGGTCATGTAGCAAGCCCTCTCTTCCCTTCACGCTGAACCCTCCAGGCTGGGGTATAATGGTCATGTAGCAAGCCCTCTCTTCCCTTCACGTTCTCCAGGCTGGGGTATAATGGTCATGTAGCAAGCCCTCTCTTCCCTTCACGTTCTCCAGGCTGGGGTATAATGGTCATGTAGCAAGCCCTCTCTTCCCTTCACGTTCTCCAGGCTGGGGTATAATGGTCATGTAGCAAGCCCTCTCTTCCCTTCACGTTGAACCCTCCAGGCTGGGGTATAATGGTCATGTAGCAAGCCCTCTCTTCCCTTCACGTTCTCCAGGCTGGGGTATAATGGTCATGTAGCAAGCCCTCTTCTCTTCACGTTCTCCAGGCTGGGGTATAATGGTCATGTAGCAAGCCCTCTCTTCCCTTCACGTTCTCCAGGCTGGGGGTATAATGGTCATGTAGCAAGCCCTCTCTTCCCCTTCACGTTCTCCAGGCTGGGGTATAATGGTCATGTAGCAAGCCCTCTCTTTCCCTTCACGTTGAACCCTCCAGGCTGGGGTATAATGGTCATGTAGCAAGCCCTCTCTCTTCACCTCACGTTCTCCAGGCTGGGGTATAATGGTCATGTAGCAAGCCCTCTCTCTTCCCTTCACGTTCTCCAGGCTGGGGTATAATGGTCATGTAGCAAGCCCTCTCTTCACTTCACGTTCTCCAGGCTGGGGGTATAATGGTCATGTAGCAAGCCCTCTCTTCACCTCACGTTCTCCAGGCTGGGGTATAATGGTCATGTAGCAAGCCCTCTCTTCCCTTCACGTTCTCCAGGCTGGGGTATAATGGTCATGTAGCAAGCCCTCTCTTCCCTTCACGTTCTCCAGGCTGGGGTATAATGGTCATGTAGCAAGCCCTCTCTTCACCTCACGTTCTCCAGGCTGGGGTATAATGGTCATGTAGCAAGCCCTCTCTTCACCTCACGTTCTCCAGGCTGGGGTATAATGGTCATGTAGCAAGCCCTCTCTTCCCTTCACGTTCTCCAGGCTGGGGTATAATGGTCATGTAGCAAGCCCTCTCTTCCCTTCACGTTCTCCAGGCTGGGGTATAATGGTCATGTAGCAAGCCCTCTCTTCCCTTCACGTTCTCCAGGCTGGGGTATAATGGTCATGTAGCAAGCCCTCTCTTCCCTTCACGTTCTCCAGGCTGGGGTATAATGGTCATGTAGCAAGCCCTCTCTTCCCTTCACGTTCTCCAGGCTGGGGTATAATGGTCATGTAGCAAGCCCTCTCTTCCCTTCACGTTCTCCAGGCTGGGGTATAATGGTCATGTAGCAAGCCCTCTCTTCCCTTCACGTTCTCCAGGCTGGGGTATAATGGTCATGTAGCAAGCCCTCTCTTCCCTTCACGTTCTCCAGGCTGGGGTATAATGGTCATGTAGCAAGCCCTCTCTTCCCTTCACGCTGAACCCTCCAGGCTGGGGTATAATGGTCATGTAGCAAGCCCTCTCTTCCCTTCACGTTCTCCAGGCTGGGGTATAATGGTCATGTAGCAAGCCCTCTCTTCCCTTCACGTTCTCCAGGCTGGGGTATAATGGTCATGTAGCAAGCCCTCTCTTCCCTTCACGTTCTCCAGGCTGGGGTATAATGGTCATGTAGCAAGCCCTCTCTTCCCTTCACGCTGAACCCTCCAGGCTGGGGTATAATGGTCATGTAGCAAGCCCTCTCTTCACCTCACGTTCTCCAGGCTGGGGTATAATGGTCATGTAGCAAGCCCTCTCTTCCCTTCACGTTCTCCAGGCTGGGGTATAATGGTCATGTAGCAAGCCCTCTCTTCCCTTCACGTTCTCCAGGCTGGGGTATAATGGTCATGTAGCAAGCCCTCTCTTCCAAGCCCTCTCTTCCAAGCCCTCTCTTCACCTCACGTTCTCCAGGCTGGGGTATAATGGTCATGTAGCAAGCCCTCTCTTCCCTTCACGTTCTCCAGGCTGGGGTATAATGGTCATGTAGCAAGCCCTCTCTTCCCTTCACGTTCTCCAGGCTGGGGTATAATGGTCATGTAGCAAGCCCTCTCTTCCCTTCACGTTCTCCAGGCTGGGGTATAATGGTCATGTAGCAAGCCCTCTCTTCCCTTCACGTTCTCCAGGCTGGGGTATAATGGTCATGTAGCAAGCCCTCTCTTCCCTTCACGTTCTCCAGGCTGGGGTATAATGGTCATGTAGCAAGCCCTCTCTTCCCTTCACGCTGAACCCTCCAGGCTGGGGTATAATGGTCATGTAGCAAGCCCTCTCTTCACCTCACGTACTCCAGGCTGGGGTATAATGGTCATGTAGCAAGCCCTCTCTTCCCTTCACGTTCTCCAGGCTGGGGTATAATGGTCATGTAGCAAGCCCTCTCTTCCAAGCCCTCTCTTCCAAGCCCTCTCTTCCCTTCACGCTGAACCCTCCAGGCTGGGGTATAACACTATTATCCAAAGAGCCTCACGGTATACATTTTAGGCATGTGATCCCTGCAGGATTTGAACCCATGACCTTGGCGTTGCTAGGCTAGCCAGTGGCCACACAGGACTAGTCGTACGGTGCTGGCAACACTTCTCACACTGTGTTTTCCCCCTCCCACAGGAGATCGTCTGTGCCCGTGCTATCCTCCAGAGAGAAGGTACCAGACTGGGGGCAGACCTGGGGAAGCTGGTGCCCGTGGTCTTGTGCCCTGGGCAGGGTGGGCAGGGCCAGGCATCCCCTCTCCTGGGAGAGGGGATGGGGGGTAGGGGAACAGTTAGGACCAGGGGCCGGATGGTATTCCTCTCCACCCGTCAGGGAGAGGACATGTTCTGGAATGTGGACCCCGTTAACTTTGTCATCGACGCAGGAGTGGAGAAAAGATGTGTGAGTTTAATCCCCAGTACAGGAAATATAACACAAGCGTTGCATGTTAGTTTAGAAATGTAAGGCAAGGCTATGGCCATACATATCCTATTAAATAGTTATAATATGTCATTCTATGGCTATGACTAACCTGTCTTTTTAAAAATGGATTATTTAAACCAGGTGTATAATCCCAGGATAAGGGCCAACTCTGAAGTACTACGATCCATCAGCAGATCCCAGGCAGACATCAGGAAGCAGCTGACTGGACCAACAGGTACTGACATCAGGAAGCAGCTGACTGGACCCAACAGGTACTGACATCAGGAAGCAGCTGACTGGGACCAACAGGTACTGACATCAGGAAGCAGCTGACTGGACCCAACAGGTACTGACATCAGGAAGCAGCTGACTGGGCCCAACAGGTACTGACATCAGGAAGCAGCTGACTGGGACCAACAGGTACTGACATCAGGAAGCAGCTGACTGGACCCAACAGGTACTGACATCAGGAAGCAGCTGACTGGACCCAACAGGTACTGACATCAGGAAGCAGCTGACTGGACCAACAGGTACTGACATCAGGAAGCAGCTGACTGGACCCAACAGGTACTGACATCAGGAAGCAGCTGACTGGTCCCAACAGGTACTGACATCAGGAAGCAGCTGACTGGACCAACAGGTACTGACATCAGGAAGCAGCTGACTGGACCAACAGGTACTGACATCAGGAAGCAGCTGACTGGGACCAACAGGTACTGACATCAGGAAGCAGCTGACTGGACCAACAGGTACTGACATCAGGAAGCAGCTGACTGGACCCAACAGGTACTGACATCAGGAAGCAGCTGACTGGAACCAACAGGTACTGACATCAGGAAGCAGCTGACTGGACCAACAGGTACTGACATCAGGAAGCAGCTGACTGGGCCAACAGGTACTGACATCAGGAAGCAGCTGACTGGACCAACAGGTACTGACATCAAGAAGCAGCTGACTGGCCCAACAGGTACTGACATCAGGAAGCAGCTGACTGGGCCCAACAGGTACTGACATCAGGAAGCAGCTGACTGGACCAACAGGTACTGACATCAGGAAGCAGCTGACTGGGCCCAACAGGTACTGACATCAGGAAGCAGCTGACTGGGCCCAACAGGTACTGACATCAGGAAGCAGCTGACTGGACCAACAGGTACTGACATCAGGAAGCAGCTGACTGGACCCAACAGGTACTGACATCAGGAAGTAGCTGACTGGGCCCAACAGGTACTGACATCAGGAAGCAGCTGACTGGGCCCAACAGGTACTGACTACCTCTCATCTCTCCTTGATGTGAATCAGTTGACTTGCATCGCTTGTTGGTTAGAACAGGGGTTCCCAAACTCTTTCACTCTGGGCCCCCTTCCAGCATTGGGGAACATCCTGCGCCGCTCCGCGCCTGTTTCTATGGACACAAGCACTGATCATGACACACACGGTTCCCACCCCTCTTGGCACTGATCATGACACACACGGTTCCCACCCCCTCCTGTTGGTGGAGAGAATCTAGCAGGTTTAAAGCTTATTTCCTGCAATTCTACACCTGTTGTCACGGGGGATCAAGAGAAAATGTTGCCGTTTTTTTAAAGCAAATTTTCTTGCAATTCTATACATTTTGCCATGTCTAATGTGTATTCATGTGAGTGACAAAAAAATTACAACAAGAGGAACAATGGTGCACTACCCAATTTCGAAATTGCACCTTGTGCATTCTACTATTGCATCTTTCAACAGTAAGTTTAAAACATATATACTGTGTATATATATATATATATTATTTTTTATTTTTTATATTTTTTGGGGGGGGAGACCCCCCCTGCCGACCCCTCGCGCCCCACAGTTTGGGAACCACTGGGTTAGATAGCCTATATATTGGTTTTCAATAATGTTCTTCTGCCTCTACATTGCTGGCTCTTTGGGGTTTCAGGCTGGGTATCTGTAAAGCACTCTGTGATAACTGCTGATGTAAGAAGGGCTTTATCAAATAAATGTTATTGAAAAAATACATTTGATTGATTTATGTTGGAGGTAGTAACATTGTCTGTCTGTGTTTTGTCCAGGGAAGTGTTTCTGCCTGTACCCTGAGGATCGAGTACTCCCCGTAGAGACATCCCCTCAGATCCTGGAGACAAACCTCACCTCCACCATCCTCTTCCTCAAGAGGATGGAGATCGCAGGGCTGGGACACTGTGACTTCATCACCAGACCAGGTCAGCCAACCAGACAGACATTCTACATGGTACTTTAGTAGAACAGTGGTTCTCAACCTGGGTACTAGGACCCCTAGGGGTACTTGGCTTATCCACAGGGGGTACTTGGGAAGACTCATGAGACCATAGTTACTGGTAAAATGCACATGAGGGGTTACTTCAGTGCAACTCCGGGCAGAGCAGAATGTACTTGGTGGTACAGTAACCAAAAAAGGTTAAGAACCAAACTACCAATCCCACACAATCAATCAATCAATCAAATGTATCTATAAAGCCCTTTTTACATCAGCAGATGTCACCGAGTGCTTATACAGAAACCCAGCCTAAAACCCCAAACAGCAAGCAATGCAGATGTAGAAGCACGACTAGAAACCCCTTTAGAAACCCTGGTTGTACCCTGAGTCTTGTCTGCAGTGTATTTGGGTCTTCCCAGGTTATCAGACTCTGGTCGGGAGGTGAGTCTGACCACAGAGATCCTATGAAATGAAATGTGTTATAATATGTAATTATATGGATCTGACCCTGTATAACTTGTGCTGTAACCAAGGGTTTACAAAATGCCAGCAACTTTCCCCAAAATTCCCAGGTTTTTCCAGAAAATCAGGAGGGAATCAGCAGGGAATCCGGAATCCTCCAACCAGGATTTTCTGGAAGACCTGGGGGCATTTTGGGGAAGGTTAACCAGAATGTTGCAACCCTAGCTATAACTGTAGAGGGGTACAGGGTACAGGAGGGTTTTTGGGGGCCTGGGTAGAGTGTGGCCAGATGGGGGGGGCTGTATGCCGTATGCCGTGCTCTGTCCTGTTTAGACCCAGTCAGCCATGCTTTAGTAGAGGTGACAGCGGGCTGCCAGGGACCATTGTCTGAGAGCCCCGACCCACCCGGCTGTCCCTGCATGGGAAGAGCTGAGGACAAGTCGCCATCTGCATCCCAAATGGCACCCCTATTCCCTATATAGTGCACTACTCTGGTCTAAAGTAGTGCACTACAAAGGGAATAAGGTGCCATTTGGGACCCACGTGACGGTGGTAAAGAGGCCAGCTCGTTAATCGTTACACCATTAACGTGTCTCGTTAGGCCATTTGACCGCACCCCCACAATGAGGAGGAAGTAGAATCCTGTCCACAGTTCCACTGGAACACACTGGGCTACATTCCTGGATGAACCATCGGAGCCAGGCTCTTTTCAGCAATACGGTTTCATACTGCTTATGTATTCTATGTCTTTTGACGTGTGGCATTTTTATTTTGTAGCTACATTAACATGGAGTGACGGGTTACAGTAAGACCCACTATCTCTTGAGGAGCTGAGCATGAGAAAACACCGTAGGATCATAATCCAAAGCATCAACTGACAAGTCATTCAAGTCATTTTGTTAAACAGGTGTTTTGCTCAGTATTTTCTCAGTCGAATATCTCTATTCTCTCTTTTTATTATCTATGATGTAAAGGATGATTTACTTCCCATCCAGATCTTCTCTCTTTATTATCTATGATGTAAAGGATGATCTACTTCCCATCCAGATCTTCTCTCTTTATTATCTATGATGTAAAGGATGATTTACTTCCCATCCAGATCTTCTCTCTGTATTATCTATGATGTAAAGGATGATCTACTTCCCATCCAGATCTTCTCTCTGTATTATCTATGATGTAAAGGATGATTTACTTCCCATCCAGATCTTCTCTCTGTATTATCTATGATGTAAAGGATGATCTACTTCCCATCCAGATCTTCTCTCTTTATTATCTATGATGTAAAGGATGATCTACTTCCCATCCAGATCTTCTCTCTGTATTATCTATGATGTAAAGTATGATCTACTTCCCATCCAGATCTTCTCTCTGTATTATCTATGATGTAAAGTATGATCTACTTCCCATCCAGATCTTCTCTCTGTATTATCTATGATGTAAAGGATGATCTACTTCCCATCCTGATCTTCTCTCTGTATTATCTATGATGTAAAGGATGATCTACTTCCCATCCAGATATTCTCTCTTGTTATTATCTATGATGTAAAGGATGATCTACTTCCCATCCAGATCCTGAGGGTCTGATGCAGGCACTAGAGGAACTGGATTACCTTGCGGCATTGGACGACGATGGGAACCTATCAGAGATCGGGATCATTATCTCTGAGTTGCCATTGGACGCTCAGATGGCCAAGGCTCTGCTGGCGTCCTGTGAGTTTGATTGTGTGAGCGAGGTGGTGACCATCGCAGCTATGCTGTCAGGTATGTAGCTTACACTCGTACAACCTTTTGGCCCATTTATTCATTCAGGGTGGATCGCACCAACGTTGATTAACTCTTAACATGGGTTTAATCAAGGTTTTTTCTAGTAATGTTGTTGCACCGAACTTTAAACCTAGTTTTTAAACTAAGCGTAGTTCAATCAAATCCTTCTTCTACACTATGTTTTTATTTTATTTTGAATTCAAACCAAGATCAAATGTAATGTTGTTGCTCCATTGTTTTAAAAACTAATTTAAATGTAGATTTGGGTTTCAATCTAAACTGTGGCTTATCATGTTTGTAAAACTCAACTAGCCAGCTAAATCATTTGACAGAAAAGTGCAATTAATTTCATCCTTAGCCTGAAGTGAAAAGTAACTTTGCTGGCTAGCTAGCAATAACAAGTGCTGATTTGTTTCCATAGAATTACAACATATTGCTATGGGGAATCCATTAAGACACGTGTCACTGATCATAGTTTAGGGATTTAACCATAGATGAACTAATCCAGTCTTAAAATTAAGTGGTGCAACACATCTCTGATGAATTATAAACCTAGATTTAGAAAGTCTAGATTAGGTCTAATCTAAGATTGATTTAAACCATGTTGGTGCAACACACCCCCAGTGTCTTGTAAAGGAGGAAACCCTCACGCTTATGTTTACATCCATAAAGCCTTTATAACCGCTACATAAGACATTATAATATGCATCATAAGCAGTCTTAACCATTATGAACAACTACATCGGCATCTCTGACCTTTGAATGTATAATCTGCCAGACAGTATTTTGTATTTTTTTAAACCTTTATTTAACTAAGCAAGTCAGTTAAGACCAAATTCTTATTTACAATGACGGCCTACACCGGCCAAATCCGGACGACGCTGGGCCAATTGTGCGCCGCCCTATGGGACTCCCAATCACGGCCGGTTGTGGTCTAAGGCACTATGCAATGCTAGCAGTGCTAGCTGTGCCACTAGAGATCCTGGTTCGATCCTGGCTCTGTCGTAGCCGGCCGCGACCGGGAGACCCATGGGGCAGCGCACAATTGGCCCAGCGTCGTCCAGGGTAGGGGAGGGAATGGCTGGCAGGGATGTAGCTCAGTTGGTAGAGCATGGCGTTTGCAACGCCAGGGTTGTGGGTTCGATTCCCACGGGGGGCCAGTATGATTTTTTTATTTTTTTTATTTTTTAAATGTATGAACTCACTAAATGTAAATTGCTCTGGATAAGAGCGTCTGCTAAATGACTAAAAATGTAAATGTAAAATGAATCGAACCAGGGGGTCTGTAGTGACGCCTCAAGCACTGAGATGCAGTGCCTTAGACCACTGCGCCACTCGGGAGTATGATCTGCCATATGGACATAGTCTAGTCTCTGAGCATTTGCAGTTGTAGCCTAGACGGCTGCTATTTCTCCCACCCAGACAATGAGCCAGAAGGTACTATACGGGGAGAGTAGCTTGGTCAAACAACGCTAACCCTGTTGATATGTCTGTTTTAGCACCAATGCTAACCTCCCTATTGATTCTCTGTCTGTCTGCGTTAGTGCCACGTTTATTGATTCCCTATCTGCGTTAGCGCCAGTGCTATCCTCCCTATTGATTCTCTGTCTGCGTTAGCGTCAATGCTAACCACCCTATTGATTCTGTCTGTCTGCGTTAGCGTCAATGCTAACCACCCTATTGATTCTGTCTGTCTGCGTTAGCGCCAAGCTGCTTCCTGGAGCCACCTGTTGGCAGGGCCCAAGAGGCACAACAGTGTCACAGAAAGTTCCAGCACCCTGAGGGAGACCACTTCACCCTCATCAACATCTACAATGCCTTCAAGTACAGCCAGAGAGAGACATGTAAGTCAGTTACATCCCTTCAAATACAGTCAGAGAGAGACATGTAAGTGAGTTACTTAAAATACAGCCAGAGAGGGAGAGAGACAGTCAGTCACATCCACTGAGCTCAAAAAAGCATCACATTGTGAATACTTGCCTTCGGAAAGTATTCAGACCCCTTGACTTTTTCCAAATTTTGTTAGGTTACAGCCTTATTCTAAAATTGATTAAATTGTTTTTTTCCCCTCATCAATCTACACATAATACCCCATAATGACAAAGCAAAAACAGGTTTTTATAAATGTTTGATAATTTATTACAAATAAAAAACTTTAATATCACATTTACATACAGTGCATTCGGAAGGTTTTCAGACCCCTTTACTTTTTCCACATTTTATTACATTAAAGCCTTATTCTAAAATGGATCAAATCAAATAAATTCCTCATCAATCTACACACAATACCCCATAATGACAAAGCGAAAACAAGCTTTCAGAATATTTTGTATTAAAAACAGAAATACCTTATTTACATAAGTATTCAGACCCTTTGCTATGAGACTTGAAATTGAGCTCGGTTGCATCCTGTTTCCATTGATCATTCTTGAGATGTTTCTACAACTTGATTGGAGTCCACCTGTGGTAAATTCAATTGATTGGACACAATTTGGAAAGGCAAACACCTGTCTATATAAGGTCCCACAGATGACAGTGCATGTCAGAGCAAAAACCAAGCCATGAGGTCGAAGGAATTGTCCGTAGAGCTCTGAGACAGGATTGTGTTGAGGCACAGATCTGGGGAAGGGTACCAAAAAATGTCTGCAGCATTGAAGGTCCCCAAAAACACAGTGGCCTCCATCATTCTTAAATGGAAGAAGTTTGGAACCACCAAGACTCTTCCTAGAGCTGGCCGCCCGGGCAAACTGAGCAATCGAGGGAGAAGATCCTTGGTCAGGGAGGTGACCAAGAACCCGATGGTCACTCTGACAGAGCTCCAGAGTTCCTCTGTGGTGATGGGAGAACCTTCCAGAAGGACAACTATCTCTGCAGCACTCCACCAATCAGGCCTTGATGGTAGAGTGGCCAGACGGAAGCCACTCCTCAGTAGAAAGGCACATGACAGCCCGCTTGGAGTTTGCCAAAAGGCACCTAAAGGACTCTCAGACCATGAGAAACAAGATTCTCTGGTCTGATGAAACCAAGATTGAACTCTTTGGCCTGAATGCAAAGCTTCACGTCTGGAGGAAACCTGGCACCATCCGTACGGTGAAGCATGGTGGTGGCAGCATCATGCTGTGGGAATGTTTTTCAACTGCAGGGACTGGGAGACTAGTCAGGATCAAGGGAAAAATTAACGGAGCAAAGTATAGAGAGATCCTTGATGAAAACCTGCTCCAGAGCACTCAGTACCTCAGACTGGGGCAAAGGTTCACCTTCCAACAGGACAACGACCCTAACCACACAGCCAAGACAACACAGGAGTGGCTTCGGGACAAATCCTGGAGTGGCCCAGCCAGAGCCTGGACTTGAACCCGATCGAACATCTCTGGAGAGACCTGAAAATAGCTGTGCAGCGACGCTCCCCATCCAACCTGACAGAGCTTGAGAGGATCTGCAGAGAAGAATGGGAGAAACTCCCCAAATACAGGTGTGCCAAGCTTGTAGCGTCATACCGAAGAAAACTCGAGGCTGTAATCGCTGCTAAATGTGTTTCAACAAAGTACTGAGTAAATGGTCTGAATACTTATGTAAATGTAATATTTCCGTTTTTTATTTTTTATAAATTTGCTACAAATTCTACAAACCTGTTTTTGCTTTGTCATTATGGGGTATTGTGTGTAGATTGATGAGGGGAAAAAAACAATTTAATCAATTTTAGAAGAAGGCTGTAAAGTAAGAAAATGTGGAAAAGTCAAGGTGTCTAAATTCTTTCCGAATGCACTGTATGCATATACAGTGGGGGAAAAAAGTATTTAGTCAGCCACCAATTGTGCAAGTTCTCCCACTTAAAAAGATGAGAGAGGCCTGTAATTTTCATCATAGGTACACGTCAACTATGACAGACAAAATGAGGAAAAAAAATCCAGAAAACCACATTGTAGGATTTTTAATGAATTTATTTGCAAATTATGGTGGAAAACCAGTATTTGGTCAATAACAAAAGTTTCTAAATACTTTGTTATATACCCTTTGTTGGCAATGACACAGGTCAAACATTTTCTGTAAGTCTTCACAAGGTTTTCACACACTGTTGCTGGTATTTTGGCCCATTCCTCCATGCAGATCTCCTCTAGAGCAGTGATGTTTTGGGGCTGTCGCTGGGCAACACAGACTTTCAACTCCCTCCAAAGATTTTCTATGGGGTTGAGATCTGGAGACTGGCTAGGCCACTCCAGGACCTTGAAATGCTTCTTACGAAGCCACTCCTTCATTGCCCGGGCGGTGTGTTTGGGATCATTGTCATGCTGAAAGACCCAGCCACGTTTCATCTTCAATGCCCTTGCTGATGGAAGGAGGTTTTCACTCAAAATCTCACGATACATGGCCCCATTCATTCTTTCCTTTACACGGATCAGTCGTCCTGGTCCCTTTGCAGAAAAAACAGCCCCAAAGCATGATGTTTCCACCCCCATGCTTCACAGTATGTATGGTGTTCTTTGGATGCAACTCAGCATTCTTTGTCCTCCAAACACGACGAGTTGAGTTTTTACCCAAAAAGTTATATTTTGGTTTCATCTGACCATATGACATTCTCCCAATCCTCTTCTGGATCATCCAAATTCACTCTAGCAAACTTCAGATGGGCCTGGACATGTACTGGCTTAAGCAGGGGGGACACGTCTGGCACTGCAGGATTTGAGTCCCTGGCAGCGTAGTGTGTTACTGATGGTAGGCTTTGTTACTTTGGTCCCAGCTCTCTGCAGGTCATTCACTAGGTCCCCCGTGTGGTTCTGGGATTTTTGCTCACCGTTCTTGTGATCATTTTGACCCCACGGGGTGAGATCTTGCTTGGAGCCCCAGATCGAGGGAGATTATCAGTGGTCTTGTATGTCTTCCATTTCCTAATAATTGCTCCCACAGTTGATTTCTTCAAACCAAGCTGCTTACCAATTGCAGATTCAGTCTTCCCAGCCTGGTGCAGGTCTACAATTTTGTTTCTGGTGTCCTTTGACAGCTATTTGGTCTTGGACATAGTGGAGTTTGGAGTGTGACTGTTTGAGGTTGTGGACAGGTGTCTTTTATACTGATAACAAGTTCAAACAAGTGCCATTAATACAGGTAACGAGTGGAGGACAGAGGAGCCTCTTAAAGAAGAAGTTACAGGTCTGTGAGAGCCAGAAATCTTGCTTGTTTGTAGGTGACCAAATACTTATTTTCCACCATAATTTGCAAATAAATTCATTAAAAATCCTACAATGTGATTTTCTGGATTTTTTTTCCTCAATTTGTCTGTCATAGTTGACGTGTACCTATGATGAAAATTACAAGCCTCTCTCATCTTTTTAAGTGGGAGAACTTGCACAATTGGTGGCTGACTAAATAATTTTTTCCCCCACTGTATATGTATGTATAAACGGAATTGTATTCTATTTGATTCAATTGTATTCTATTTGATTCAATTGTATTCTATTTGATTCAATTGTATTATATTTGATTCAATTGTATTCTATTTGATTCTATTCTCTTCTCCTCACTTGTATCTGAATCTTTCTTCCTGTTGTGATGTTATTCCCTCAGACTTCAGTGTAGAGAAGTGGTGTCAGGACTGCCACCTAAACCACAGTGCCCTTCAGACGGCAGACTCCATCAGGTCAGAGCTGACTGACATCCTGAAGAGAATAGAGCTGCCAATCTCTGAGACGTCCTTCGGGACCAAGACCAACACACTCAACGTCAAGAGAGCTCTGCTGGCAGGGTTCTTCATGCAGGTCGGTGGACAATGCAGACCGTGGTGCTAGTGTAAAGGACGTCCCACTGCTTGCTTAGCGTGTACCGTTTCCTCCTGATTCGACTCATACACCGGGTTCGAACCTAGATACTCATCTGCTACATTAGCAACACCAAGGTTCAACTCCCGAAGGGATCACATACACATTAAACATCTGAATGAACTCACTGTCCTGTACGGAAGTCACTTTCAATAAAGTCATTTGCTTAATGGCAAATATGAACTTCCTTTATCCCTGTTTTTAGATTGCCCGTGATGTGGATGGTTCAGGAAACTACTTCATGTTGACACACAGGCACATGGCTCAGGTCCACCCCGCCTCCAGCTATGGGTCCAAGGCACATCAATTGGGTTTGCCAGAGTGGGTGCTGTTCCACGAGTATACTCTCTCAGAAAACAACTGGATCCGGACAGTCTCTGAAATCTCCCCTGCAGTGTAAGTCAATGGCCCAAACCCTACTAAGGCTCTTTCTCAATGCATCTTTCCTTATTCCTCATATCCATTACTTATGTCCTCCTTTCTAACCTTCTCATCCAATGACCCCGAGGTCCCGCCCCCTCTAACCTTCTCATCCAATGACCCCGAGGTCCCTCCCCTCTAACCTTCTCATCCAATGACCCCGAGGTCCCTCCCCCTCTAATCTTCTCATCCAATGACCCCGAGGTCCCGCCCCTCTAACCTTCTCATCCAATGACCCCGAGGTCCCTCCCCTCTATCCTTCTCATCCAATGTCCTGAGGTCCCTCCCCTCTAACCTTCTCATCCAATGCATTTTGAGAAGGAGGCGAGGAGAGGAAGCAAGGAATCAGGGAACAGGGAAAGAACCCTAGTCTCCATTCCATCAATGCTGCCTGATTAGTCTGGTTCACTGGGCTCATAATGAATGTTATGTTCCCAACATAAAAACCAGACACTAACATGTTGCCAACAAAAACTAGACACAAACATGTTTTTGACTCTAAAGTCAGATTTGTTTTTTATTTGAAATGGGTAATCCTGTATTACAAATCTGCTCCAAAGTAAATTAGAGACTTCACAACAAGACTTTTGGGTGTGGGTGTTTTGACACTACAAATGGCTAAGTAGATTACAGGAGTCAGTCTGCCTGTTGTGGGAATAGTCAAGTCTATAACAGAAGTGCAGTGTATTCTGTAAGGGCCGATTCCGACCCGAGTTAAAAAGGGTAAATGGAGAGGAATTCCCTTTCTGATCCATCTTTCACTCTCCCTGTTTTCCCCCTGATAGAAATAACACCGTTCTCCATGCACTGTAATTTACAACTTGATAAGAGCTATTGATAACAGCTAGGTAAATTAGTAATCAGTTTGGATAAGGTGATTGTAAATATAAATCACACATATATTTGACCTTATAATCGCTGGAGACATATGAAACCAGTCATATGGCAGCACACTGAAGCGTATCAACTTTCCCACAGTAAACTTTATGAAACGCTGTGCCATTTTGCAGAATTTTAATTGTAAAGGCCTTTTAACTTGCGGGGATGGGTACTGTCGAATGTCTTAATTATAGGCGACCCCGACTTTGTCTGTTTCCTATTTCTATCATGTTAAATATGAACCACTATCAGTATGCCTAATAACACATTAACTGCCATTTTACTGTTAGTTCCCTTCAGTTGGTATAGCCTACATTATCATTCCATTGTCTCGTTTACCTTCATTTGCTTCCTGTGTAAACGTTGTCATGGCCGTGTGGTTGTTGCTGAGGATCATTAGTAACAGTTAATATAAAAAGACATGTAGGCTAATTAAACCGTTTGAACCCCGACGCATGGCGCAGGACTTGGCCGTGTCGTCACACAGTTCCATGGTTAGTGCAGGCAACAGACGAGGGTGTAGCCTACTATTGGACACTATTCTCCCTATTATAACTCTATGTACACTAATCTTCCAACTGCACCGTGGGTTGAAGAACTGAATGTGGCTATTTTCAGAATGAATCAAACCAGTTTTTTTTTATTTCGTGTGTAAAGGCTCTCCAAACTGTGTTTAAAAAAAAAAGATTGATAAATACTTGGTGCTGAAACTGAGATTTAGACGTCTTTCTTTCATTGATCCCAAATATTCTGAATCCGTTCTCTCTACCTATTCTATTGAGTCTGTCGACAAAATGCTAACTAAATAGGTACATCGTATTTAAAGGGATGGTTTAAGATAAATGTACTGAAAAACACTATTGAAGAAAAACTCAACGAGAATCTGTTGGCCAGCAAGTGGGAAGTGGGTTTTCAGCTGTTGGAATGACATTTATTCAGTGCGTGCAAGAGAACCACGCCCGCAAACCTCATTACGCACCTTCATAATGTAAGTCTGAATACCAACTACTGAGAAGTGCATAGGAAAGTCAGAATCGGGCACTTACAAAAAAAAGTGTTCTATAATATTAGTTTTGTATTCTCTCTGTAGGTTCATTCAGACGGCCCCACAGTATTTCTTTTACAACCTGCCTCCTAGTGAGAGTAAAGACATACTACAGCACATCCTAGACGGGGACGGATCTGGACATAGTGAAGACAAGAAACGGACCCTGACAATCAACAGTAAAGTGGATAAGGACTGCAGTACACTGGCTCAGTCTTATGACAGATGTGTGCTACAGTGACCTCTGGTGGAGACCTTTTAGCACTGCACTAACCCTTTCTGAAATACAAATCATAGCGGATTAGATCAGTGCTTTTCAAACCCCTTCTCGGGGGACCCCCAGACGTTGTAGTAGTAGCTCTGAACCATCTCACCTGATTGACCTCGTGAAGGGCTTGATGATTAGATGACAGGTTGAATGAGGTGTGTTAGCTGTGGAATAGTTAAATACATGGAACAGTTGGGGGTCCAGAGAAGAGGTTGGAGAACCCCTGTGTTAGATCAACTGCCAAATGACTGACTTGCTGTACAGTATTCTTCATAATTCCGTCAAGTGGTAACTGCCTTTTGTAATTTGATATATTACATTACAGTAAATAAGTTAGTGCACCAATAAATGAATCCAGATAGTCAAATCAGTTTTAACTTAGTCCATCAGAACATCGGATATTCCTTCACAGAAAAATACACAATTTCGTTTTGGAATTGTCACTTGCCTGATATTGTGTAGAAATAGTTTGTACTGAGATGTTAATACATCACTATGTTTATCTGAATCTGCAAATACAGTGCTTTGTACTGTGACCCATGTCTAAAGTGATTTACTTTAGTCAAAAGTACATTTATCTGAAAACTGCTAGATAAACCTCTGGGCTAAAGGGAACCATTACAACATAATAGCATTGACTTGACATTCTCAGCTAATCAAAAAAAAGTATTCCATTGGTCCCCTTCCTTTCGATGTTTATATTGAACTTTACATAATAATCCAGAGGTGTTTAAAAATGATCAGTCTTGTGGTTTACCAGAGTTTATTCTGTATGTGTAGTAGTAGTATGGTTGGTCACACGGTGAGGTATTCTTTGAGCTTGTCCATGATGGCTGACATCCTGTCTGCTGGGATGAGCATCACAGTACGCTGTGGCTTCATGGGGACGTCGTCGAAGGACCAGCGCCCGCTCAGAACAGAGTCCGTCTCGTCCTGCACCGAGTAGTGGAACTTCATGGTGGCTTGCTGTAGTGGGGACATTGGGGAAATGGAGAAATGGTTAAGGAAATGAAAGGACAATTAAGCCATTTAACTCACTCAACTGTAGATTGAGTCATAAAAACTAGGATTACTTGAGGAAGTTATGAATAGTGGCCAGGGTCGGGGGTGGAAATGCCAATTGTCTTCAATTGGGAAACTTTGGAATTTGCTTTACTTTCTGAATTGAAATTGAATTGACCCTAACCCTGACATATCCCTTATCCAGGTCTTGTGGTGCTCGCTGTGGAAGATGGCAAACGAGAAGGTTCCAGCTTTTGGAAAAAAAAGAGCTTGTCCTCTCCCGTCTGGACTACTGCAACTCGCTGTTAGCTGGGCTCCCCGCTTGTGCCATCAAACCCCTGCAACTTATCTAGAACGCTGTAACCCCCCCCCTGGTTTTCAACCTTCCCAAGTTCTCCCATGTCACCCCCCTCCTCCGTACACTCCACTGGCTTCCAGTCGAAGCTCCCATCCACTACAAGACCATGGTGCTTACCTACGGAGCAGCAAGAGGAACTGCCCCTCCCTACCTTCAGGCTATGCTCAAACCCTACACCCCAACCCGAGCACTCCGTTCTGCCACCTCTGGTCTCTTGGCCCTATGGGAGGGCAGCTCTCGCTCAGCCCAGTCCAAGCTCTTCTCTGTGTGCAGCGACTCTGCTGTCCTAGCTTTAGGGGGAAGCTGCTTCCACCATTGGGGTGCCAGGACAGCAGAGTCCCTGCACATCTTTCCAAAACATCTGAAACCCTACCTCTTCAAAGAGTACCTTAAATAACCCCCCCCACGGCAGGGTCCTAGTGGTGACTGTTTACATTTACATGTTAGTCATTTAGCAGACGCTCTTATCCAGAGCCACTTACAGTTAAGTGAGTGCATACATTTTTTCATACTGGCCCCCCCGTGGGAAACGAACCCACAACCCTGGCGTTGCAAAGCGCCATGCTCTACCAACTGAGCTACACAGGACTACAGTCTGTTTAACA
The DNA here is from genome assembly GCF_020615455.1 of Coregonus clupeaformis. Classification (NCBI taxonomy): domain Eukaryota; kingdom Metazoa; phylum Chordata; class Actinopteri; order Salmoniformes; family Salmonidae; genus Coregonus; species Coregonus clupeaformis. Next base: position 89,473,444 of record NC_059192.1, read on the forward strand.
GTCTGATGGCCTGGAGATAGACGCTGTTTATCAGTCTCTCTGCGACCCAGCTTTGATGCACCTATACGGTCTCCTCCTTCTAGATGGTAGCAGGGTGAACAGGCCGTGGGGCTCAGGTCATTGATTTTCTTGGCCTTCCTTTGACACCGGGTGCTTTGGATAAAAGCGTCCGCTAAATGGCATATCATATTATTATACTTTAAAAGTTAGAAACATGTACCTCATAGAAGAACTCCTCCTCTGCGTTGATGAACATGAGCTGGTCTTTAGGCAGTGCTCCTCTGGCAGGGATGGTCCTGGAGGGATCCTTATACGTCTTGCTGATCATCAGGATGTAATGACACTTCCCACTGGGCTTGTTGCTGCTCTGGGCTTCTGCCATCTCCTCCCTGGAACATTCAATCAATGATGTGCTCATGTTTTTCATAGTAGTGTACTGTGTGAAATGACACATAGCTTTTGGTCTTTCTTTCCATAGACAATACACACATGTAATTACTTTAGCACAACAACAAAAAATATGTCAATGATTTTCAGAGTTTGTAATCCCAATGTTTATCTGGTGCAAAGTGACCCATATCTGAGACAAGCAGTTACATAATTGCAGGTCCATATTAAATCACCATGATTAGAAGGGTTCATCTACATGGGCATACCCATAATGCATAGCAGGTGAGTGACAGTGAACACAATGGTACATCCCCTGAGCAACAGTACAGTCATCTGAGAGCATGTCTTGCTGGCAGTACAGTCATCTGACAGCATGTCTTGCTGGCAGTACAGTCATCTGAGAGCATGTCTTGCTGGCCGTACAGTAATCTGAGAGCATGTCTTGCTGGCCGTACAGTAATCTGAGAGCATGTCTTGCTGGCAGTACAGTCATCTGAGAGCATGTCTTGCTGGCAGTACAGTCATCTGAGAGCATGTCTTGCTGGCAGTACAGTAACCTGAGAGCATGTCTTGCTGGCAGTACAGTCATCTGAGAGCATGTCTTGCTGGCAGTACAGTCATCTGAGAGCATGTCTTGCTGGCCGTACAGTCATCTGAGAGCATGTCTTGCTGGCAGTACAGTAATCAGAGCATGTCTTGCTGGCAGTACAGTCATCTGAGAGCATGTCTTGCTGGCAGTACAGTAATCAGAGCATGTCTTGCTGGCAGTACAGTAATCAGAGCATGTCTTGCTGGCAGTACAGTCATCTGAGAGCACTCACTGTAGCTGTGTGGAGGGGCAGGGTGATCTGTGGGGGTTAGGGTTAGACAGAGACTCACTGTAGCTGGTTAGGGTTAGACAGAGACTCACTCCTGAGTGGCGCAGTGGTCTAAGGCACTGCATCGCAGTGCTAACTGTGCCACTAGAGATCCTGGTTCGAATCCAGGCTCTGTCGCAGCCGGCCGCGACCGGGAGACTCATGGGCGTCCAGGGTAGGGGAGGGAATGGCCGGCAGGGATGTAGCTCAGTTGATAGAGCATGGCGTTTGCAACGCCAGGGTTGTGGGTTTGATTCCCACGGGGGGCCAGTATAAAAAAATATGTATTCACTAACTGTAAGTCGCTCTGGATAAGAGCGTCTGCTAAATGACTAAAATGTAAAATGTAAATGGACGGTCAGGGTGATCTGTGGGGTTTAGGGTTAGACAGAGACTCACTGTAGCTGTGTGGAGGGGCAGGGCGATCTGTGGGGGTTAGGGTTAGACAGAGACTCACTGTAGCTGCTTGTGGAGGGGCAGGGCGATCTGTGGGGGTTAGGGTTAGACAGAGACTCACTGTAGCTGTTTGTGGAGGGGCAGGGCGATCTGTGGGGGTTAGGGTTAGACAGAGACTCACTGTAGCTGCTTGTGGAGGGGCAGGGCGATCTGTGGGGGTTAGGGTTAGACAGAGACTCACTGTAGCTGTTTGTGGAGGGGCAGGGTGATCTGTGGGGGTTAGACAGACTCACTGTAGCTGCTTGTGGAGGGGCAGGGCGATCTGTGGGGGTTAGGGTTAGACAGAGACTCACTGTAGCTGCTTGTGGAGGGGCAGGGTGATCTGTGGGGGTTAGGGTTAGACAGAGACTCACTGTAGCTGCTTGTGGAGGGGCAGGGCGATCTGTGGGGGTTAGGGTTAGACAGAGACTCACTGTAGCTGCTTGTGGAGGGGCAGGGCGATCTGTGGGGGTTAGGGTTAGACAGAGACTCACTGTAGCTGCTTGTGGAGGGGCAGGGCGATCTGTGGGGGCACGTTGATGAACCTCTCGCTGAGCAGCAGTCCTACAGGCTTACTGGTGTCGTTGAGGACCTTCTCCAGATCGTCTGCCACACTATGGGGACAACTCTTCTCACACTGGCCCAGGATCAGATCCTTCACCTCCTCCACACACTGGACACCCTGTGGACGAATCATAATAATATAATAATAATAATAATAATAATAATATAATAATAATAAGCCATTTAGCAGACGCTTTTATCCAAAGCGACTTACAGTCATGTGCGCATACATTTTTACATATGGGTGGTCCCGGGGATCGAACCCACTACCCTGGCGTTGCAAGCGCCATGCTCTACCAATTGAGCTACAGAGGACCACCAATCATAACACAGATATTAACATAGCACCATAGACCTTATTCACGAGACTGCCATGATTGTTCAAAATGCAGGCTAGTGCAGTAGACAGGAAGAGGAAATAGGCTACTACATTGAAGTCTATGGAAAACAGATCTTTCCTCAAGGTCGACCTTCAAATAACAGATTCAGACAGAGAGAGAAGAGTGAACGACATGTCTTTGGTCTCAACATCTCATTGGTTGAGTAAAAGTCAAGTTTAGTGATTTCATAGATAAAGGTTTAATATCTGCCTGTAGCTACCTTTCTCTCAGTGAGGTTGAGCATGCTGATGAAACCAAACACCTCATCAGCCGGATCCCCCTCATCATCACTGTCCTCTGGCACCTCTGCTTGCTGATAACAAAACATGCAAAGACATACATTACGCTACTGAATTCATATAAATTGTTCTCCATTGGATGTGTGGTTGGAAGAGAGCTTATGTGTGTAATCATATTTCAGGTGTTTAATATTAATGCGTTGAATTGTATGATGCATATTTAGTGATGGTCTGGTCTGGTGTGAATGGCGCAACACGTCTCGTTTTTCTTACCCTGATGACGCTTCCAATATGATTCTGCTGGATGAGGAGATCGGTCAACTCGGATGTATTTACATTGGCCTTCAGAAACAGCTGTTGCAGGAGTTTCTTGACACCATTGTAGTCATTGTGAGTAATAGTATGTGCCTCAAAGTCCACAATGACCTCCTGGAAACAAACAAAGGTTTTTAATACAAGTCCCGACTCCCGAGACAATGTTTTGGACTGGAGGGGGACTCAGAGCGAGTGCGCTAACGGTGGCTGCCAGGTTCAGTATCGATACAGGTATCGATTGTTTATCTAAACTACTCTTATGCTTTTAAGTGTGTGTACATGTCCATGCATTTCACTGTTTCGCTAGTTAAAACTCTGAAGTTATCGACTGGCTATGTTTAGCATGTCCCTAACATAGTTAACATTGTTAGCTAACTTGAAATGAACAACAGTTGTTTGCTAAAAATCTATCTAGCTAACCCCTCTAACGTTAGCCAGTGCTAGCTAGCCTGCTAGGCCAGGAATGTAGCCAGTTCGCTAGAGACATATCGTACTTCATTGATCTCCTCTTCTGATCCGCTGTCATTCTCTCCTGAATCACAATCGTCTTCCAATCCCTCATCCGAGCTGTTATCCTCACTATCAGCTGGATTTTCTCCCATTCCAACTGCTCGTCTTTTCGCTGAAGAAGCCATGCTGCCAAAACAGAGACCACGTTTACGGGAAAGAACGGGGGCGGGGCAAGGGATTAAGTAGAGTTGGAGTACCGCGAAACTGAGACGCTGTAGAGGCCATATTGGATCAATTGCTGCATGCTTCGCTATTGGAATGCATGTATGGAGAACCACAATGGAGTACTGTTTCTCACGCTGACAGCAATATGGAATAAACCATTTGGATGGAAAGGTATATAGCTCGTAAATAAATTATATTTGAAATATGTTAGAATATTGTTTAGTGAACTATTTTAGTAGAAAAAACAAACGATTACTTTCTGTAATACAAATCATTGTTATGGCTCAAGTATTATCCTAACAAAACATGACTATTTTGTTGCCCCCTATTTCCTCGTTTTAGTAGTAGCCATGAAGCCAGCTGGAGGAAGAGCTCGAGGTACAGTATTTGTGTACATTCTATTTTTGTGATTTCCTACGGTTTCTGATAATTTTCAGTTGACTTGAAAACGTAAACTAGTTAGCTCAATAGTTAAGCATGATAAGTGTTGTGTGTGCAGTTGTTATTGTTTTGTGGTTGCGTCGCCTTGGCTCACAAGAAGTGACAGCTCCATATTTGCATTGCATTGCATAACGTAACAGCATTGCAAGTACATAAAACGTACAGTACTATAGTGCATGAGAGACCTGAGCTCTACAGCTGACTGAATAACACCGCGTGCCTCTAATTGATAAATGGTCCGGCAATGAAAACGGTTGATTCATGGCTCAACAGCATTGTTATCAGTAGGCAACATATGACATGCGCTGTACGCCCAGCTATGGTTCCCCCCCCTCAACCTTCTGTTCTGAAGCTACTGCACAGGGTCAGTCGTTCAGTTTATACTCTTGCTAAATAGAGTAAATCTGCATTGAGTGGATTTTTTTGCCTTTACATTTACAGATTTCATCATTGACCGCTTTGCTGACAGTAACATTAAGTTGTATCCCTTCTTGTCTTATTCCACAGGGCTCTGAGTCATCAGTCAGTCAAAATGCATGTGCTGCTTCTGAAAGAACCAAGAGAGGGAGGCTCTGGACCAGATCCTTACATCAAGGTACAGTAGAGGAACATCTTTTGTATTGATATTTGCAGCTTGCATGTGCATTCTGTTCTATTCTGTTCTATTCTGTTCTATTCAATTCTATTATATTCTATTATACTCTACACCTATTATAATCCATTATATAACGGGTGGTTCTAATCCCGAATGCTGATTGGTTAAAACCGCATTCCAGCCGGTGTCTATTCCACAAGATACCACCGGCTAAATCTATGACGTTAAAATGTCCTATTTACTCTGTTCCATCTGACTGCCCAATCCACCGTCTCATCAGCCCAGCCAGGCAATATATAAAATTGATCTCCACTATAAAAAGCATCTAGACATTATCTCACATTTCTTTTAGAATAACATTTAGTTTTCAACAGCAGGGATTTGTATAAACCTTGCTGTCTGTCAAATTCAATCTCCAGCTGTCCCATAGTAATGAACTTGTTGGGTGTCGGGACGAGACAGAATCAGCTGGCATCATTTTTATGGATATATACTGTACAAACAGGTAAAACCAAACGAAATGCAGCTAGTTTGCAGTCTTTCAAGCTTCAGTTTGAAGTTATTGTGTTAGCTGTGTTGTTGGCTAGCTCCTCTGAACAACAGTGTCCTGACGAGAGAGCACATTTTCTATGCCAGGCGAAATCGCGCATCATTAGCTCATTTATTATAGATGTATCCAAATAAATGTCACTAGAAAACAGCTTAAACAAATGCAAATGCAGCTACTTTGCTGTTATTCTGGCTGCACTTTTTGACGTGACTGTAAGTTAGCCGTAGTTGGCTAGCTAGCAAGCAAGGGATAAGAAAGTTGCCAGCCAGTATGGCAATGGAACATTTAGAACGAGCGACTGGGTCACGTCCATAAATACAGAACAAAAAGACTGAACGACTGGGTCGTTGCTCTGGCAACCGAACCGATAGAACGAACGACCAGCCGGCTTGGGTAGAGACCCTAGATTTGCGTCTGGACTATATCTTGTGGAAGGATGAAATAGTATGAATAAATTCATCAAAATAACGTTTTTAATGAAAATATGTGAATCATTATTTGAATATGCTGGTAACCCGTTGTATAAAAGTGATAATGCCCTCGTAGCCGGTGTTTGGAGGATATATTGGCACAGTTTGCCAATAACAACACCCGTGCCAATATAATAATAATATGCCATTTAGCAGACGCTTTTATCCAAAGCGACTTACAGTCATGTGCGCATACATTTTTACGTATGGGTGGTGCCGGGGATCGAACCCACTACCTTGGCGTTACAAGCGCCGTGCTCTACCAGCTGAGCTACAGAGGACCACTCTGGAAATATCCTCCAAACACCGGCTTCGAGGGCATTATGACCTAATTGTATAATGGGTGACTGTGTCACAGTGAAATCAATTGATTGATTTACAGAGCTCTCAACTTTGTATTTACAGGCGCTGGCATCACATGGACACAAAGCAACCTTAATTCCTGTGCTGTCATTTACATTTGTATCCTTGAACACATTGTCAGACAAGGTGAATACCATTTAAATGTATCAAAGTATTAATTAAGATGGAAGTTGGGTAACACTTTACTTGACACCAAGCGTCATAACACGTTATGACACGGTCATAACCATGACCAGCTGACATAACTTGTCATAACCTGTCATAGTATGGTCATAACACTGTCATGACACATATATTTAGACCTATTGCGTTACTTTATGGCTGGTTATGACACCCACAGAACCTACCACACAAGGCAAAACATTCCGTTACACCATAGCCTACTGGTCAACAGTCTGTTTATGTTCTGGCAAATTGTCTTTATAATTGCACACATTGATGTCAGACATGCACCTACCCCAATGCTCTATTGCTGATGACTGGGATGAATGCAGGAGCAGATTTCAGGAGCAGGACTAGACACCTTCTTTTTGACTGATATAAGGGCATGTACGTGATAGGCCTGTCTGGCTTATATGATTATGACATTTACATTTTAGTGCATACCATTATTTTTTATATTTTTCATACTGGCCCCCCCCGTGGGAAACGAACCCACAACCGAGCTACATCCCTGCCGGCCATTCCCTCCCCTACCCTGGACGACGCTGGGCCAATTGTGCGCCGCCCCATGGGTCTCCCTGTCGCGGCCGGCTACGACAGAGCCTGGATGGTCATAATGCTTCTTGACAGTGTCATAAAGTGTATTTTCTGCAAGTTATTTAAAATATGATGAAAAAATACATGACTGTAAATAATTCATCACAACAACAACAACAAAGAAACAAACTTTCAACCGAAAGGAAACTTATTGGCAGTGAAAAACACATTGGAATAAATGTTGGTTTGACACTCTCTTATGTAGGTGTCAAAACCAGCCATAAAATATTGAAATATATTTAACAACAGGTGTGTATATATATATGGGTCATGACAGTGTTATGACCGTATTATGACATGGTTATGATGGCGTCATAATGTGTTATGACACTGGGTGTCAAGTAAAGTGTTACTGAAAGTTGTACTGTTTGGTTATGTTTACTAGTTCTTATACAGCTTTGAGTTGTACTGTTTGGTTATGTTTACTAGTTCTTACACAGCTTCAAGTTGTACTGTTTTGGTTATGTTTACTAGTTCTTACACAGCTTCGAGTTGTACTGTTTGGTTATGTTTACTAGTTCTTACACAGCTTCGAGTTGTACTGTTTGGTTATGTTTACTAGTTCTTACACATCTTCGTCTGTACTATTACAGGTGTTTCAGCCAGAACAACATGGTGGGATGGTTTTTACCAGTCCGAGGGCGGTGGAGGCAGTCAGGATGTGTCTGGAAGATGATGAAAGAAGGGAAGGTGACTAGATCTCATACGAAGTGGAAACGATGTACTGTAAATAGCTGCCTGTCGACAAATTGTCGTTGTTGGGGAAAGGATCGGCCTCTTGTGCCTAGCCTCGCGCGTTTTGAGACGGACAAAGTCAACGCACGTTAGTGTATGTAAGCTACTCGTTTTTTTAATTTCTGTGTACTTTTTTCCCATTATAGAGTGGAACCGTGACATGAAAGACAAATGGAATGCCAAGTCCATCTATGTTGTTGGGAAGGCTACTGCAGCGGCAGGTGAGGAATTGATCACCACATGTGTAAACTTGCTGGCGTTCCACTTATCATTCAGTGTGGAGTTCTTCCTTCATGTCTCTAAAGGGGTGTCTCTTCTTTGTTTCGCTCAGAGGATCTTGTCATAGGTCACTTAGAGGCCTAGTTATATATAACAATAATAATAATAGGGATATATACTGTACACTCGGTGGCCAATATATTAGGTACACCCATCTAGTACCGGGTCGGACACCCCTTTGCCTCCAGAACAGCCGGAATTCTTCGGGGCATGGAAACGTTGCTCATTTGGTATGAAGGGACCTAACGTGTGCCAGGAAAACATTCCCCACACCATCACACCACCCCCCACCAGCCTGTACCGTTGACACCAGGCAGGATGGGTCCATGGACTCATGCTGCTTACGCCAAATCATGACTCTGCCATCAGCATGACGTAACAGGAACTGGGATTCATCGGACCAGGCGATGTTTTTCCACTCCTCAGTTGTCCAGTGTTGGTGATCACGTGCCCACTGGAGGCGCTTCTTCTTGTTTTTAGCTGATAGGAGTGGAACCAGGTGTGGTCGTCTGTAGGGCTGTGGTCATCTGTAGGGCTGTGGTCATCTGTAGGGCTGTGGTCATCTGTAGAGCTGTGGTCATCTGTAGGGCTGTGGTCATCTATAGGGCTGTGGTCATCTATAGGGCTGTGGTCATCTGTAGAGCTGTGGTCATCTGTAGAGCTGTGGTCATCTGTAGGGCTGTGGTCATCTGTAGGGCTGTGGTCGTCTGTAGGGCTGTGGTCATCTATAGGGCTGTGGTCATCTGTAGGGCTGTGGTCGTCTGTAGGGCTGTGGTCATCTGTAGGGCTGTGGTCATCTGTAGGGCTGTGGTCGTCTGTAGGGCTGTGGTCATCTGTAGGGCTGTGGTCATCTGTAGGGCTGTGGTCATCTATAGGGCTGTGGTCATCTGTAGGGCTGTGGTCATCTGTAGGGCTGTGGTCATCTGTAGGGCTGTGGTCATCTGTAGGGCTGTGGTCATCTGTAGGGCTGTGGTCGTCTGTAGGGCTGTGGTCATCTGTAGGGCTGTGGTCATCTATAGGGCTTTGGTCATCTGTAGGGCTGTGGTCATCTATAGGGCTGTGGTCATCTGTAGGGCTGTGGTCGTCTGTAGGGCTGTGGTCATCTGTAGGGCTGTGGTCGTCTGTAGGGCTGTGGTCGTCTGTAGGGCTGTGGTCATCTGTAGGGCTGTGGTCATCTATAGGGCTGTGGTCATCTATAGGGCTGTGGTCATCTATAGGGCTGTGGCGGGACAGTTATTGTCATGCAAAAGTCTGCCGGTTCTCACGGTAATTGACTGTTAATTAACATAAACACATTTAGCATCTCCAGGTCTCCATGCATACAAGCCACTGATGGACGACCTTTGGAACATCTACATAAAAAAAAAAAGTATAATAAATCAATTTAATATACACCATCACAATAAATCCATTATTTATATTTGTCAGTTCTAAAGAAACATTTATGATATGAAGAAAATGTATTTCAGAAGAGTTGGCCAACTGTATGTTAGTTATCTGGCTGTGCTCCATGCCACAGGCTGTAGGCTTGTTCATTTAGCTGACAAGATATGCCTATATGTTCCCTGTCACTATATTATATGATTTCATAATAAGAAGAATATAATTGAACTTAGCTGAATAAAATAGAAAGGATATTTTTCCCATTGTGGAGCGTGTGGGCATATGACGTGACTATATTGAGCGTAAAAGTGATCATTATGAAACAGGTCCTATATGCTAGATTTAGAGTTATTTGGCAGCTTTAGTTCTGAATGATACAAACCTTTAAAATGTCTTGGAAATCTAAAGATATATGGGCTGCATGGTGATATCTGGGCTGCATGGTGATATATGGGCTGCATGGTGATATATGGGCTGCATGGTGATATATGGGCTGCATGGTGATATATGGGCTGCATGGTGATATCTGGGCTGCATGGTGATATATGGGCTGCATGGTGATATATGGGCTGCATGGTGATATATGGGCTGCATGATGATATATGGGCTGCATGGTGATATATGGGCTGCATGGTGATATCTGGGCTGCATGGTGATATCTGGGCTGCATGGTGATATATGGGCTGCATGGTGATATCTGGGCTGCATGGTGATATATGGGCTGCATGGTGATATCTGGGCTGCATGGTGATATATGGGCTGCATGGTGATATATGGGCTGCATGGTGATATCTGGGCTGCATGGTGATATATGGGCTGCATGGTGATATATGGGCTGCATGGTGATATCTGGACTGCATGATGCGACTACAGGATATTGATGATTTGAGAAAGTAGCAAATAAAGCTTGCTCTGTTCCTCGCCTCAGACTGCACAGCTGTTCTCTCATCAAGTCATCAGACTATTCTCAATTGAATCTTGTCTTTTACTAATATGTAAAAATTGTTTTAGATTTAGAATGGCCCATTTATCAAATGGACAGGAACAGTGGCAGGAGAAAAAAGACATGTAATCTGTGTTGACTGGAATAGCGAATGGAGGCCGCGCGCTTTCCCACCGGTCCGTTCTGTAGGTTACTGTGGTTTTATAGCGGAGCAGCTTAATATGAGCAGCTGGGAAATAAATATAAGAACACTTATTTCACTCCACACATCGACCACTGTTTGAGGAGCACGCTCTCACTGCCCCGACCAGGTGATATTCCGCCCAAACTCTGTATGCCATGGGCTCTCCAACCATGTTTCTGCAGCTACCCATTGCTTCATTTTGGGAAACCCAAGTGAAATCTGTTCGGGGGAAAATCGATAGTAACATGTTTTCACAACAAAACATACAGTATTTCACTAAACTGTTGACAGCCCATCTGCGCACTCCAGAAAGGAGTAAAGGAGAGAGGGGAAGAGATGGAAACTCATGGAGGAACAGTCGCGTGGAATTTTACTGCGGTTATGACTCATGACTGCCAGTGTGGCAGTAATACGGTCATTGCAACAGTCCTAGTCTTCTGCTGCAATGGCTCATCTGTGACCGGGACCGACGAGTTGCGCGTTTCCCGAGACGCCGTTCTGCACACCACTGTTGAACTGCGCCGTTATTTGCCTGTTTGAGGCCCACGTGATAACTTGCACCATTGTTGACCTTCTATTCCGACCTCTCATCAACAAGCTGTTTTCTTTCGCACACAGGACTGCTGCTGACTGGATGTTTTTTGTTTGTTGCACCATTGTCGGTAAACCCGAGGCACTGTCGTGCGTGAAAAGCCCAGGAGGCCGGCCGTTTCTGAGATACTGGAACCGGCGCGCCTGGCACCGACGATCATACCACGCTTAATATGGCTTAGGCGACTTGTTTTGCCCATTCTAACGTTCAATAGAACCGTAACTGAATGCCTCGATGCCTGTCAGCCTGCTTTATATAGCAAGCCACGGCCACGTGACTCACTGTCTGTAGGAGCGAACCATTTTCGTGAACAGGGTGGTGTACCTAATAAACTGGCAACTGAGTGTAATAAAAATAAATAAACTGTGACTATCACAGAGTGTGCCGTTAATGAGATGGTACTAGAGATAGTATGTGTGGCAGGCACCTGGATGTCACAGGAAGGTGTCAACCATGTTGCCACTAGCCTGCATTCAGCTGGAAATGACTTTTCCACAAGTGACAGTTTACTGACATCTTGCTGCCTGTCTTTATAGAGGGCAGGTGGCAGGTGCGACACTCTCTTGGTATCTGCCCTGTTCCCTTTACCTCTGATTATTGGGAAGGAATAACAGGGTTGTTCTGTTTTAACGTTTGAGCCTGTTGAACTGTTACCTGCACCAAAACAGTTTCTAAGAATGTTTAGGGTGTTCATTCATGTGTAGCATAATGACAGTTAATGTATTAATATCATAAACTACTACATGTGTTAATATCATAAACTACTACATGTGTTAATATCATGAACTACTACATGTTAATATCATGAACTACTACATGTGTTTATCATAAACTACTACATGTATTAATATCATAAACTACTACATGTGTTAATATCATAAACTACTACGTGTATTAATATCATAAACTACTACATGTGTTAATATCATAAACTACTACATGTATTAATGTCATTAGATAAAAAGTATGTTTCTGTTTGGTATTATATTTCAGTAATCAGTTGTCTGTTTTCTTCAATAGTGGAAAACCTAGGTCTGGTCCCCCTGGGAGAGGACACTGGGACTGCAGATGTTCTCTCAAGCCTTATCATTGAACGTATGACACTCATTTACCTTTTCAAATGCATTCTAAACTACACTGAACAAAAATATAAATGCAACATGTAAAGTGTTGGTCCCATGTTTCATGAGCTGAAATAAAAGATCCCAGAAATGTTCCATATGCACAAAAAGCTTATTTCTCTCAAATCTTTGTTTACAGCCCTGTTAGTGAGCGTTTCTCCTTTGCCAAGATAACCCAGTTTTGTCACACAGCACAATGCCAAATATGTCTCAAGTTTTGAGGGAGCGTGCAATTGGCATGCTGACTGCAGGAATGTCCACCAGAGCTGTTGCCAGATAATTTAATGTTCATTTCTCTACCATAAGCCGCCTCTAGCGTCATTTTAGAGAATTTGGCAGTACGTCCAACCGGCCTCACAAGCTCATCTGCATGCTCGTCGTCCTTACCAGGGTCTTGACCTGACTGCAGTTCGGCGTTGTGACCGACTTCAGTGGGCAAATGCTCACCTTCGATGGCCACTGGCACGCTGGAGAAGTGTGCTCTTCATGGATGAATCCCGGTTTCAACTGTACCGGGCAGATGGCAGTATGGTGTCGTGTGAGTGAGCAGTTTGCTGATGTCAATGTTGTGAACAGAGTGCCCCATGGTCGCGGTGGGATTATGGTATGGGTAGGCATAAGCTACGGACAACGAACACAAATGCATTTTATCGATGGCAATTTGAATGCACAGAGATACCGTGACGAGATCCTGAGGCCCATTGTCGTGCCATTCATCCTCCTCCATCACCTCATGTTTCAGCATGATAATGCATGGCCCCATGTCGCAAGGATCTGTACACAATTCCTGGAAGCTGAAAATGTCCCAGTTCTTCCATGGCCTGCATATTTACCAGACATGTCACCCATTGAGCATGTTTGGGATGCTCTGGATCGACGTGTACGACAGCGTGTTCCAGTTCCCGCCAATATCCAGCAACTTCGCACAGACATTGAAGAGGAGTGGGACAACATTCCTCAGGTCACAATCAACAGCCTGATCAACTCTATGTGAAGGAGATGTGTCGCGCTGCATGAGGCAAATGGTGGTCACACCAGATACTGACTGGTTTTCTGATTAACGCCCCTACCTTTTAAAGGTATCTGTGACCAACAGATGCATATCTGTATTCCCGGTCATGTGAAATCCATATTTTAGGGCCTAATGAATTTATTTCAATTGACTGATTTCCTTATATGAACTGTAACTCTGTAAAATCTTTGAAATTGTTGCATGTTGCATTTTATTTTTGTATTATATTGAGCTAGCTAACTAGGCCTACATTCTGGTTTGATATAGGAGAGGACACCAATATATTACCACTTCTCTTCCCCTGTGGTTCCATTAAAAGAGAAGTTTTGCCTACTGCTTTGAGGGAAAATGGTAAGTTTCCTCTATTACAACTTACTTCAATTCATTATAACTCATATTTTTTATACCCATGAATGCTGTACTGTTTACAAGGTAGCACCTAATACCATGCCGTCCATAGGTGACATTTATTTCATGTGTTTTTTTTAGGAGTGCCTCTGGAGACACTAATGGTATATCAGACAGCTCAACATCCAGACCTGGAGAAGAACCTGAAGAACCATTTTACAGAGCAGGTACAGGAAGCATCAACAGCAGGACTTTCCCTCAAAACACGATCCCATATACGTTGTGATATTGTTATCATTCAGAAACAGTTTTACACTAATCATTTTAGTCATTTAGCAGACGCTCTTATCCAGAGCGACTTACAGTTAGTGAGTGCATACATATTTTTTTTCTATTTTTTTTCCCATTCTGGCCCCCCGTGGGAAACGAGCCCACAACCCTGGCGTTGCAAGCGCCATGCTCTACCAACCGAGCTACACGGGACTAATCATCATGAATGGGCTCTGTCCACATACAGGGTGTTCCAGCCAGCATTGCTTTCTTCAGCCCATCGGGAGTCAAGTTCTGCCTGGAAACTGTGAGAAGACTGTCAGGTGAACAACTTAACCAGATAAAGGTAAAACTTTTCTAGTTTTTTTCAATGTAACTTTAAGTGACTATGGATATCTTCTTTGAGCTTGTGGCGCTATACTGCCAATACAATTGAACTTAATGTTGTTGTGTTGTTTTGTCTTCCAGTTTGCAGCCATAGGACCCACCACAGCAGACGCCATGACAGCAGAGGGGCTATCGGTCAGCTGCTCAGCAGACAGACCTACAACTGAGCACCTGGCCACAGGGATAGCGAAGGCTCTACAGTGACAGACAAGACAGACCACCAACCGACCTGGAAACTTGATCCGTCCCCATCACTTTCTCATTCAGCCTCTGTGAAATGGATTGCGGTATTGCCGTTCTTTGTGATCGCTTTATCTCTGTGAAGTATTTGCTATTATTTGTGGGGCTTTTTATGTCACGTTTTGATCCCGGTAACCATCTGTATATTTATTATATTGTAATATGTTGTTATGCACTGTGAGATATTGTAAGGCCTATTTGTTGACACTGAATGTATCAAATCATGCTCTTATAAACGTGTGACAATTATTGTATTGTGCCACAATTACATACTTTGAGAATTGAGCATGAGGAATTTAATTATTGAAAATAAATAGTGAACAATTAGTTCATGGCTCTGACAATATGTTTAAATAGTAATTATTGATTTTATTTATGGCCGTTTTTTAGACAGTGTGTGTGACAGAATAAATCCAGCTGGGGAGAGACCCGCGCCATGCCTTCCAATTCCAAACAGGTGCTTGTGGGCCGGAGTCGCCTACTGTCGGGATGAAAGCAAAAGGCCAACAGTTCAAACGCATTGTATCCATTAGTAGCCAGGGAAGCGTTAGTAACACATTTGGCCGACGTTTAATTTAACAGCCGCTTAAATAGAAGAGGTGTTTACCTTTCGCAGCTGAGTGTCTACTTTATTGAAGTGTCGGTACTAAAGTGTGTCACGTTAAAGGGCGTGTACTTAGGAAAGGAGCCGTAAATCTTTTGAGGACAAGATGCGCTCTTCAGTCGATCATTATCTTCCCGCAACAAACTGACCCGTGTCAAGACGCACAACCACGATGCTGACTTTACTCCAGCTGATAACTGTATTATTGTTGACCAGCATTAGCTCCCCTGATGCAGAGAAACTCTTCCACAGTCGGGATCATTCCGATCTACAGATCCCTTCCTCTCACCAAGCTGAGCTCATAACAGACAAGGAGACTGCAGAGGTAAAACTTTTTTTTTTTTTTCTCCAAGTGATCAGTATTTTATTATGTGCAAATGTGATGTTCAGCTATTCAACATAACATCTATTACACAGTCACGGAGTAGTTCTATTAGGTTTGACTTTCTTACTGAAGATGATAACAAAGCATTTATTTTAAAGGAAACCGATACAAAACAATAACAGTGAAATATCGAGTCAGATGCATCGCTAGCCTGGATAGCAGTGGTTCTATGCCCAAGACATAAGACTGCTGAACAATTAATCAAATGGCCACCCTGACAATTTACATTGACACCTCCCCCCTGTCGACTAACCTGTACCCCCCGCATTGACTCGGTAACGGTACCCCCTGTATATACATTTTACATTTTAGTCATTTAGCAGACGCTCTTATCCAGAGCGACTTACAGTTAGTGAGTGCATACCATTTTTTTTCTTCAGATAGCCTCGTTATTGTTATTTTATTGTGTTATTTTATTTTTTACTGTATTTTATTTAGTAAATATTTTCTTAACTCTATTTCTTGAACTGCATTGTTGGTTAAGGGCTTGTAAGTAAGCATTTCATGGTTAGGTCTGCACCTGTTGTATTCGGAGCATGTGAGAAAATAACGATTTGATTTGATTTATCTAACGTTCAACAGCCTGGGTACCAGTCGGTTTAGCTAACGTTCCACTTATACTCGATGTCATGTGTCAAAATGGTTTCACAATGACATGAAGTACAGGGAGTGGAATGTTGGCTAATTTACCTGTAAGATGTTATAGAGGTGTTAGTTCTACATTTAATAAAGCTGTTTCAACCACATGCCATATTTCCAGCTATTTCTCTCAAGATATGGCTTCATAAGACCAGTGAACTGGGACGAGGTCCAGTTTGAAGAAACAACAGGCATTTCTAACGATGAAGACTTTACTGGCGAGGAAGACTTCCTATCTGGGATACAGGAGGGAGACTCATCACTGTCACGTGCAGAGACAGATGATGAAGATGATGGTGAAGATGAAGACTCTCCAAACCCCACTGAAAGCCAAGCCTTCATCTCAGCTCTCAGAGAGTTCCAGAAGGTGTCCGGCCTGTCTGTCACAGGGGTGTTTGATGACGCCACCAAGGTTGCCATGAACAAGCCTAGGTGTGGGGTCCCGGATAAGGAGACTGAAATGGATGCTACTGATGACGCACACGACTCCACCAGCTCAGCACTCGGAAACAACACTGCCACCTTGCTAACTAAGAACATAGACAACTCAGAATACTCTAACAATACACTCAGTGGTCCTTTAAATGGCACTGCTACTGATTACACAGTGGACAATAACATATTCAGTGACATTTCTAGTGGCACTGATGGAAACTATACAGAGATTGACAACACATTCAGTGACATTTTTAATAGCACTGTTAGTACCTACACAGATTATATATCTGCCAGTAACACAACAGAATATTACGACCCAGTCGGTGATACTCTCAATGGTTCTGCTATAAACAACACAGAGAATAACAGCAACACACACAGTCACACAGTGAACGACCCTACCACTGCTACTGACAGACCTCATCAGAGCCCTCCTACCACTGCTACTGACAGACCTCATCAGAGCCCTCCTCCTACCACTGCTACTGACAGACCTCATCAGAGCCCTCCTACCACTGCTACTGACAGACCTCATCAGAGCCCTCCTCTTACCACTGCTACTGACAGACCTCATCAGAGCCCTCCTACCACTGCTACTGACAGACCTCATCAGAGCCCTCCTCCTACCACTGCTACTGACAGACCTCATCAGAGCCCTCCTCCTACCACTGCTACTGACAGACCTCATCAGAGCCCTCCTACCACTGCTACTGACAGACCTCATCAGAGCCCTCCTCTTACCACTGCTACTGACAGACCTCATCAGAGCCCTCCTCCTACCACTGCTACTGACAGACCTCATCAGAGACCTCCTACCACTGCTACTGACAAACCTCATCAGAGCCCTCCTCTTACCACTGCTACTGACAGACCTCATCAGAGCCCTCCTCTTACCACTGCTACTGACAGACCTTATCAGAGCCCTCCTACCACTGCTACTGACAGACCTCATCAGAGCCCTCCTCCTACCACTGCTACTGACAGACCTCATCAGAGCCCTCCTACCACTGCTACTGACAGACCTCATCAGAGCCCTCCTACCACTGCTACTGACAGACCTCATCAGAGCCCTCCTCCTACCACTGCTACTGACAGACCTCATCAGAGCCCTCCTCCTACCACTGCTACTGACAGACCTCATCAGAGCCCTCCTACCACTGCTACTGACAGACCTCATCAGAGCCCTCCTCCTACCACTGCTACTGACAGACCTCATCAGAGCCCTCCTCCTACCACTGCTACTGACAGACCTCATCAGAGCCCTCCTCCTACCACTGCTACTGACAGACCTCATCAGAGCCCTCCTACCACTGCTACTGACAGACCTCATCAGAGCCCTCCTACCACTGCTACTGACAGACCTCATCAGAGCCCCCCTCCTACCACTGCTGCTGACAGACCTCATCAGAGCCCTCCTCCTACCACTGCTACTGACAGACCTCATCAGAGCCCTCCTCCTACCACTGCTACTGACAGACCTCATCAGAGCCCCCCTCCTACCACTGCTACTGACAGACCTCATCAGAGCCCTCCTCCTACCACTGCTACTGACAGACCTCATCAGAGCCCTCCTACCACTGCTACTGACAGACCTCATCAGAGCCCTCCTCCTACCACTGCTACTGACAGACCTCATCAGAGCCCTCCTCCTACCACTGCTACTGACAGACCTCATCAGAGCCCTCCTCCTACCACTGCTACTGACAGACCTCATCAGAGCCCTCCTCCTACCACTGCTACTGACAGACCTCATCAGAGCCCTCCTCCTACCACTGCTACTGACAGACCTCATCAGAGCCCTCCTACCACTGCTACTGACAGACCTCATCAGAGCCCTCCTCCTACCACTGCTACTGACAGACCTCATCAGAGCCCTCCTACCACTGCTACTGACAGACCTCATCAGAGCCCTCCTCCTACCACTGCTACTGACAGACCTCATCAGAGCCCCCGTCTTACCACTGCTACTGACAGACCTCATCAGAGCCCTCCTACCACTGCTACTGACAGACCTCATCAGAGCCCTCCTCCTACCACTGCTACTGACAGACCTCATCAGAGCCCTCCTACCACTGCTACTGACAGACCTCATCAGAGCCCTCCTACCACTGCTACTGACAGACCTCATCAGCATCAGAGCCGCCTGGTTTCACTGCTGTCCAAGCGGAGGCAGAAGAGACATGTGAGGAGACATGCATGGGGAAACATGGCCTTCTCCAAAATGGTGCTGAAGTGGAGGCTGATAGGTGAGGTTTACTATGAGGCTGATAGGTGAGGTTTACTATGAGGCTGATAGGTGAGGTTTACTATGAGGCTGATAGGTGAGGGTTACTATGAGGCTGATAGGTGAGGTTTACTATGTGGCTGATAGGTGAGGGTTACTATGAAGCTGATAGGTGAGGGTTACTATGAGGCTGATAGGTGAGGGTTACTATGAGGCTGATAGGTGAGGTTTACTATGAGGCTGATAGGTGAGGGTTACTATGAGGCTGATAGGTGAGGTTTACTATGAGGCTGATACGTGAGGTTTACTATGAGGCTGATAAGGTGAGGGTTACTATGAGGCTGATAGGTGAGGTTTACTATGAGGCTGATAGGGGAGGGTTACTATGAAGCTGATAGGTGAGGGTTACTATGAGGCTTATAGGTGAGGTTTACTATGAGGCTGATAGGTGAGGTTTACTATGAGGCTGATAGGTGAGGTTTACTATGAGACTGATAGGTGAGGGTTACTATGAGGCTGATAGGTGAGGTTTACTATGAGGCTGATAGGTGAGGTTTACTATGAGGCTGATAGGTGAGGTTTACTATGAGGCTGATAGGTGAGGTTTACTATGAGGCTGATAGGGGAGGTTTACTATGAGGCTGATAGGTGAGGTTTACTATGAGGCTGATAGGTGAGGTTTACTATGAGGCTGATAGGGGAGGGTTACTATGAAGCTGATAGGTGAGGGTTACTATGAGGCTGATAGGGGAGGGTTACTATGAAGCTGATAGGTGAGGGTTACTATGAGGCTGATAGGGGAGGGCTACTATGAAGCTGATAGGGGAGGGTTACTATGAGGCTGATAAGGGAGGGTTACTATGAGGCTGATAAGGGAGGGTTACTATGAGGCTGATAAAGGAGGGTTACTATGAGGCTGATAAAGGAGGGTTACTATGAGGCTGATAAAGGAGGGTTACTATGAGGCTGATAAAGGAGGGTTACTATGAGGCTGATAAAGGAGGGTTACTATGAGGCTGATAAGGGAGGGTTACTATGAGGCTGATAAAGGAGGGTTACTATGAGGCTGATAAAGGAGGGTTACTATGAGGCTGATAAAGGAGGGTTACTATGAGGCTGATAAAGGAGGGTTACTATGAGGCTGATAAAGGAGGGTTACCATGAGACTGATAAAGGAGGGTTACTATGAGGTTGATAAAGGAGGGTTGCTATGAGGCTGATAAGGGAGGGTTACTATGAGGCTGATAAAGGAGGGTTACTATGAGGCTGATAAAGGAGGGTTACTATGAGGCTGATAAAGGAGGGTTACTATGAGTTGTTGTTTCTAGATCTATGAAGAAATAGAAGAAGTACATACAGACAAAGCTTCAGGTCAGTACATGGTACGTGGGCGGACCCAGGAATTAAACCACCATGCTTTACCAACTGGGCCATACAGGACCAGAGACATATCATATTGAAGATAGTGTGTGCTGGCCTTTGTTCATTTCTAGGAGAGGGCTACAGCAGTCAGCTGACCATACAGGACCAGAGACATATCATCAGCCTGGCCTTCAGGATGTGGAGCGAGGTGTCTCCCCTGGAGTTCGTAGAGGACACACTCTCTCCCCTGGAGGATGTAGACATCAGACTGGGTTTTGGCACAGGTGGGTCTTGTATTAGCCTGGGTACCAGTCTGTTTCTGCTAACATCCCTCTCTTTACCAGTCCCTGTAATGCAATGACACGGAGGACTGGAATGTTGGCAGAAATAGACTGGTACCCAGGCTTGTCTCGCATCAACAGACTGGTACCCAGGCTTGTCTCGCATCAACAGACTGGTACCCAGGCTTGTCTCGCATCAACAGACTGGTACCCAGGCTTGTCTCGCATCAACAGACTGGTACCCAGGCTTGTCTCGCATCAACAGACTGGTCCCCAGGCTTGTCTCGCATCAACAGACTGGTACCCAGGCTTGTCTCGCATCAACAGACTGGTACCCAGGCTTGTCTCGCATCAACAGACTGGGACCCAGGCTTGTCTCGCGTCAACAGACTGGTACCCAGGCTTGTCTCGCATCAACAGACTGGTACCCAGGCTTGTCTCGCATCAACAGACTGGTACCCAGGCTTGTCTCGCATCAACAGACTGGTACCCAGGCTTGTCTCGCATCAACAGACTGGTACCCAGGCTTGTCTCGCGTCAACAGACTGGTACCCAGGCTTGTCTCGCGTCAACAGACTGGTACCCAGGCTTGTCTCGCGTCAACAGACTGGTACCCAGCTTCATCAACAGACTGGTCCCCAGGCGTCTCGCATCAACAACTGGTACCCACTCGCATCAACAGACTGTACCAGGTCTGCATCAACAGACTGGTACCCAGCTTTCTCAGCGTCAACCAGACTGTACCCAGGCTTGTCCGCATCTTCAGACTGGTACCCAGGCTTATCTCGCATCAACAACTGGTACCCAGGCTTGTCTCGCATCAGCAGACTGGTAGCCAGGCTCGTCTAGCATCACAACTGCAGTACCCAGGCATGTCTCGCATCAACAGACTGGGACCCGAGAAGCCTCGCATCAGCAGACTGGTACCCAGGCTTCTCGCATCAACAGACTGGTTCTTCCAGGCTTGTCTCGCACTCCAACAGACTGGTACCCAGGCTTGTCTCAGCGTCAACAGACCGGTACCCGGAGCTGCCGCATCACAACTGTCCCGGCTCGCGTCAACAGACTGGTACCCAGGCTTGTTCGGATCAACGGACTGGTACCCAGGCTTGTCTCGCGTCAACAGACTGGTACCCAGGCTTGTCTCGCGTCAACAGACTGGTACCCAGGCTTGTCTCGCATCAACAGACTGGTACCCAGGCTTGTCTCGCATCAACAGACTGGTACCCAGGCTTGTCTCGCATCAACAGACTGGTACCCAGGCTTGTCTCGCATCAACAGACTGGTACCCAGGCTTGTCTCGCATCAACAGACTGGTACCCAGGCTTGTCTCGCATCAACAGACTGGTACCCAGGCTTGTCTCGCATCAACAGACTGGTACCCAGGCTTGTCTCGCATCAACAGACTGGTACCCAGGCTTGTCTCGCATCAACAGACTGGTACCCAGGCTTGTCTCGCATCAACAGACTGGTACCCAGGCTTGTCTCGCATCAACAGACTGGTACCCAGGCTTGTTCGCATCAACAGACTGGTACCCAGGCTTGTCTCGCATCAACAGACTGGTACCCAGGCTTGTCTCGCATCAACAGACTGGTACCCAGGCTTGTCTCGCATCAACAGACTGGTACCCAGGCTTGTCTCGCATCAACAGACTGGTACCCAGGCTTGTCTCGCATCAACAGACTGGTACCCAGGCTTGTCTCGCATCAACAGACTGGTACCCAGGCTTGTCTCGCATCAACAGACTGGTACTCAGGCTTGTCTCGCATCAACAGACTAGTACCCAGGCTTGTCTCGCATTAACAGACTGGTACCCAGGCTTGTCTCGCATCAACAGACTGGTACCCAGGCTTGTCTCGCATCAACAGACTGGTACCCAGGCATGTCTCGGACCCCTTGGCTTAGACAATATTACCTGTGCATTTGGGATGAATTGAATGTCATGAACAAATTGCATCTACTGTAGCCTGGTCCCAGACCTGTAGGTGCTGTCTTGTTGCCAGCTGGTAGGACAGCACAAACAGGTCTGGGACCAGGCTATATATTTCATTGTACTGTATCTTCCCTGAAAATTGTCATATTTTTTTTAACGTCTTTACATTTAGTGGAGGCAATGACGATAGATGTGTCTTTTCTTTGTGCGTCGACCATACAGGGAGACACTTGGGATGCAACCAGAAGTTTGATGGTACTGGACGGGAGTTTGCCCATGCATGGTTCCTGGGAGACATTCACTTTGATGACGACGAACATTTCACTGCACCTAACACTGGCAGTGGGATCAGCCTGCTCAAAGTGAGTGTGGGACAGGATGTGTGATTCAAAGATGATGTATCTGTAAAATCTGACATACTTGTGATTTGTGTTATACCTGCCTGCCTTCCCTGTGTTCATTTATAAGACAAACTACATTCATGTAAATATTAGAAAACCCAGATTTTGTATTCATTAGATTTAATTGTGGTATTTCTCATTTGTTTCAGTGACATAAATGTCAAGGGTTAAGAAACATTGAAATAACCTCATGCCACTGTTGTTTCTCCCGAGTGGGGCAGTGGTCTAAGGCACTGCATCGCAGTGCTAGCTGTGCCACTAGAGATCCTGGTTCGAATCCAGGCTCTGTCGTAGCCGGCCGCAACCGGGAGACCCATGGGGCGGCGCACAATTGGCCCAGCGTCATCCAGGATAGGGGAGGGAATGGCCGGCAGAGATGTAGCTCAGTTGGTAGAGCATGGTGTTTGCAACGCCAGGGTTGTGGGTTCGATTCCCACGGGGGGCCAGTATGAAAAATATTTAAAAAATAAAAAACAATGTATGCACTGGATAGGAGCGTCTGCTAGATGACTAAAATGTAATGTAAATGTATTGCATTGGAAAACCCAGATAGTATTTCTTCATCAGAGTTGGGGTCAATTCCATTTCAAGTCAGTCTATTCAGTCAGTAAACTGAAATTATATGTTCCTCATTGGTTTGTTTACTTCCTAAATTGGCGCAATTGAAATGGAATTGACCCCAACTCTGTTTTCCATATTTGTGTCCACGATACATGTCATAAATGTCAGGGATGAGTGAGCATTATCAGGGAGTAGGCAGGTAGCCTAGTGGTTAAGCGTTGGGCCAGTAACTGAAAAGTTCATGGTTCGAATCCCCGAGTCGACTAGGTGAAAAATCTGTCAATGTGCCCTTGAGCAAGGTACTTAACCCTAATTGCTCCTGTAAGTCGCTCTGGATAAGAGCGTCTGCTAAATTAGTAAAGTGTAATTAACCCTGAATACTACCGCTCTTTCTCCATCCATCAGGTGGCAGTGCATGAGATAGGCCATGTCCTGGGCCTGCCACACATCTACAGGACTGGTTCCATTATGCAACCCAGTTACCTGCCCCAGGAATCGGGCTTTGAGATGAACTGGATGGACAGGAAGGCCATACAGCACCTCTATGGTAGGAGAGAGCTACTGTATGTGAAAGTTGTGGAAACATTACCACCTAGTGGACGAAAGAGGAATATACTATCTACCTACCTATACCTGCGTTTTATATTTCTACCTGCCTGCCTGTCTGTCTATCTGTCTGTCTGTCTGTCTGGCTATCTATCTATCTATCTATCTATCTATCTATCTATCTGTCTGGCTATCTATCTATCTATCTATCTGTCTGTCTGTCTGTCTGTCTGTCTGTCTGTCTGTCTGTCTGTCTGTCTGTCTGTCTATCTATCTATCTGTCTGTCTGTCTGTCTGTCTACACAGTGTCTGGTCTGTTTCCCTCCAGGGGGCTGTAAGGGTCAGTTCAACACAGTGTTTGACTGGATCAGGAAGGAGAGAACCCAGTACGGTGAGGTGGTGATTCGTTTCAACACCTACTTCATGAGGGATGGCTGGTACTGGCTCTATGAAAACAGGTAAGAATTCACCAATAATGACAATAATAAAGTTGACCTTTCACCTCTTCAACTACTTTGGGTTTGTGTCTGGAAAGGAAGTAGATCCCTGTATTTCCTACAGACCAAGAAAGATATATGTGTGTTTTGAAAACAAAGTCATCATTATAAAAAGTATGGAAAGGAAGTAGATCCCTTGACTTTTTCCACATTTTGTTACGTTACAGCCTTATTCTAAAATTGATTTAATCGTTTTTTCCCCCTCATCAATCTACACATAATACCCCATAATGACAAAGCAAAAACTGATTTGAGACATTTTTGCAAAGGTATTACAAATAAAAAAATTAAATATCACATAAAAAAAAAACCTGCTCCAGAGCGCTCAGGACCTCAGACTGGGGTGAAGGTTCACCTTCCAACAGGACAACGACCCTAAGCACACAGCCAAGACAACACAGGAGTGGCTTCGGGACAAGTCTCTGAATGTCCTTGAGTGGCCCAGCCAGAGCCTGGACTTGAACCCGTTCGAACATCTCTGGAGAGACCTGAAAATAGCTGTGCAGCAAAGCTCCCCATCCAACCTGACAGAGCTTGAGAGGATCTGCAGAGAAGAATGGGAGAAACTCCCCAAATACAGGTGTGCCAAGCTTGTAGCGTCATACCCAAGAAGACTCGAGGCTGTAGTCGCCGGCAAAGGTGCTTCAACAAAGTACTGAGTAAAGGGTCTGAATACTTATGTAAATTTGATATTTCAGTTTTTTATTTTTAATAAATTAGCAAACATTTCTAAAAAACTGTTTTTGCTTAGTCATTATGGGGTATTGTGTGTAGATTGATGAGGGGGAAAAAAACAATTTAATCAATTTTAGAATAAGGCTGTAACCTAACCAAATGTGGAAAAAGTCAAGGGGTCTGAATACTTTCCGAAGGCAAAAGTATGTGGATACCCGTTCAAATTAGTGGATTTGGCTATTTCAGCCACAACCGTTGCTGACAGGTGTTTAAAATCGAGCACACAGCCATGCAATCTCCATAGACAAACATTGGCAGTAGAATGGCCTTACTGAAGAGCTCAGTGACTTTCAACGTGGCACCGTCATAGAATGCCACCTTTCCAACAAGTCAGTGCGGCAGGTAGCTTAGTGGTTAAGAGCGTTGTGCCAGTAACCGAAAGGTCGCTGGTTCTAATCCCAGAGCCGACTAGGTGAAAAATCTGTCGATGTGCCCTTGAGCAAGGCACTTAACCCTAATTGCTCATGTAAGTCGCTCTGGATAAGAGCGTCTGCTAAATGACAAAAAATAAATAAATAAATAAAGTCAGTTCGTCAAATTTCTGCCCTGCTAGAGCTGCCCCGGTCAACTGTAAGTGCTGTTATTGTGAAGTGGAAACGTCTAGGAGTAACAACGGCTCAGCCGTGAAGTGGTAGGCCACACAAGCTCACAGAATGGGACCGCTGAGTGCTGAAGTGCGTAAAAATCGCCTGTCCTCGGTTGCAACATTCACTACCGAGTTCCAAGCAACGTCAGCACAATAACTGTTTGTCAGGAGTTTCATGAAATGGGTTTCTATGGCCGAGCAGCCGCTCACAAGCCTAAGATCACCATGCGCAATGCCAAGTGTTGGCTGGAGTGGTGTAAAGCTCTCCGCCATTGGACTCTGAAGAAGTGGAAACGCGTTCTCCGGAGTGATGAATCACGCTTCACCATCTGGCAGTCCGACGGACTAATCTGGGTTTGGTGGACGCAGGAGAACGCTACCTGCCCGAATGCATAGTGGCAACTGTAAAGTTTGGTGGAGGAGGAATAATGGTCTGGGGCAGTTTTTCATGGTTCGGGCTAGGCCCCTTAGTTCCAGTGAAGGGAAATCTTAACGCTACAGTGACATCCTAGATGATTCTGTGCTCCCAACTTTGTGGCAACAGTTTGGGGAAGGCCCTTTCCTGTTTCAGCAAGACAATGCCCCCATGCACAAAGCGAGGTCCATATAGAAATGGTTTGTCGAGATCGGTGGGGAAGAAGTTGACTGGCCTGCACAGAGCCCTGACCTCAACCCCATCGAACACCTTTGGGATGAATTGGAACGCCGACTGCGAGCCAGGCCTAATCGCCCAACATCAGTGCCCGACCTCACTAATTATCTTGTGGCTGAATGGAAGCAAGTCCCCGCAGCAATGTTCCAACATCTAGTGGAAAGCCTTCCCAGAAGAGTGGAGGCTGTTATAGCAGCAAAGGGGGGGACCAACTCCATTTTTTTATTTAACCTTTATTTAACTGGGCAAATCAGTTAAGAACAAATTCTTATTTACAATGACGGCCTGCGCCACCCTATGGGACATTTTTCAAAACACGCACATCAATATATATATGTTCTTCATTGCAAGGGTTCAAATCATTCCTCTCTCTGTATGAGAACAGGACCAACCGGACCCGCTATGGTGACCCGGTGGCACTTCAGGTGGGCTGGCACGGCATTCCCACGGACGGGGTGGACGCATGTGTTCATGTGTGGAACAGGAACACTGATGCTGTCTACTTCTTTAAAGGTAATGGGACTGACTACAGTAAATATCTCTCTCTCTCTCTCTCTCTCTTCTCTCTCTCTCTCTCTCTCTCTCTCTCTCTCTCTCTCTCTCTCTCTCTCTCTCTCTCTCTGTCTCTGTCTCTGTCTCTCTGTCTCTGTCTCTCTCTCTCTGTCTCTCTCTCTCTCTGTCTCTCTCTCTCTGTCTCTCTCTGTCTCGTCTCTGTCTCTCTCTCTCTCTCTCTCTCTCTCTCTCTCTGTCTCTCTCTCTCTCTCTCTCTCTCTGTCTCTCTCTCTCTCTCTCTCTGTCTCTCTCTCTCTCTGTCTCTCTCTCTCTCTCTCTCTCTCTCTCTCTCTCTCTCTCTCTCTCTCTCTCTCTCTCTCTCTCTCTCTCTCTCTCTCTCTCTCTCTCTCTCTCTCTCTCTCTCTCACACAAACACTGATCTGGAAGGGCATTTTATACTGTATACTCTGTTTGTCTAAAAGTGTTTTGTCTATTTGTCTTGACTGTGGCTACATCTGTTGGGGCTGGTCTCCTCTCGGCTGTGGCTACATCTGTTGGAGCTTGTCTCCCTCTTGACTGTGGCTACATCTGTTGGAGGCTTGAGTCTCCCTCTTGACTGTGGCTACATCTGTTGGAGGCTTGAGTCTCTCTCTTGACTGTGGCTACATCTGTTGGAGGCTTGAGTCTCCCTCTTGACTGTGGCTACATCTGTTGGAGGCTTGAGTCTCTCTCTTGACTGTGGCTACATCTGTTGGAGGCTTGAGTCTCCCTCTTGACTGTGGCTACATCTGTTGGAGGCTTGAAACCCTGAAAACGTTCAACTGCAGCTGAAAATCATAGTCCAAACCTACTCTATCATATAGCTGTTTTATATGATTGTTGTTTGTTTCGTTTTTTGTTTTTTTTAAAGCGATTTTGAAATGTTCTCTGTAATGAAAAAATGTATAGAAGTTGAATAAATCTATATTGTATGAATCTCTCCTTGTGTACACTAGGCACCCAGTACTGGGAGTATGACGATGGCAAAGACCAGGTGTTGACAGTGGACCCTGAGGGACACCGCTACCCTAGACTCATCTCTGAGGGGTTCCCAGGGGTGCCCAGTCCTATAGACACAGCTTTCTATGACAGGAGGGACTCACATATCTACTTCTTTAAGGGCACTAATGTAAGTTTGAAGTTGATTTGCCATAATGTCATTAACATATTGTTGATTTGCCATAATGTCATCAACATATTGTTGATTAGCCATATACCATTAACCTGGGCGGCAGGTAGCTTAGTGGTTAAGAGTGTTGTGCCAGTAACCGAAAGGTCGCTGGTTCTAATCCCCGAGCCGACTAGGTGAAAAATCTGTCAATGTGCCCTTGAGCAAGGCACTTAACCCTAATTGCTCCTGTAAGTCGCTCTGGATAAGAGCGTCTGCTAAATGACTAAAATGTAAATGTAAAAATGTTGATTAGCCATATGTCATTAACATATTGTTGCTGTATGTTTGATACAATTTCTTTCATTCTTCCTGTTTAGTTTTTCTTTCATCTGCTTGATTTTGTTGTTTAAATGTAAAGTGTTTAGCGATTTTAAAAGCACTTTAAATAAAGATTGATTTGGTACATTTGAAATCTTCCTCAGCAGATCTCTCACCATAAACACAGAAAGTTCCGGAAGGGCTACATCATTCTCCACAGAGTTTAAACATTCCTCCTTTATTATATCCAAGTGGAAAAAGTGGAGGACAAAATGCACGAATCAGTTGTTAAAACATGACACATGAAAATATTGTGTTATGCATAAAAATCCCCATCAGAGTTTGTTTGTTTTGCTAAATTGATCGTTCAGTACATTTTATCACCGGCCTCATTCGAATAGATTTTTCAACGGTTCTTTTATTTAGTTCCTCCTCCCTGTCATCTAAACGTGTAAATGTGTTCCAACAGGTGTATGCGTTCGACGTGACAGCCAACAGCTTGGCCCCAGGCTTCCCCAGGAAGATCACAGCTGTGTTCCCTGCAGTGGTGCCTGGGGATCACCCAGGCGGTAACATAGACGCCTCCTACTTCTCCTACACGCACAACGCTGTCTTTCTGTTCAAGGACGCACAGTTCTGGAGGGTGGCGGCGGCGGGGAGGAGCAGAGACCGCTGGAGGAGACCGTCGCTGCCACACAACGGCCTGATGCCACACAGGGAGGTGGGGGAACAGTGGTTTGACATTTGCAACGTTCACCCCTCGGCCCTGAAGGTGGCCCGCCGCTGACAGGAGGGTTATGACGGTATTGTGGGATTAGGGGAGTCTGGACCCAGATCTGTTTGCACTCTTACCAACGCCATGGTACTGTGGGAGGAGCTAGGGGAGTCTGGACCCAGATCTGTTTGCACTCTTACCAACGCCATGGTACTGTGGGAGGAGCTAGGGGAGTCTGGACCCAGATCTGTTTGCACTCTTACCAACGCCATGGTACTGTGGGAGGAGCTAGGGGAGTCTGGACCCAGATCTGTCTGCACTCTTACCAACGCCATGGTACTGTGGGAGGAGCAGACTGGCCCTCCAGCTATGAGAACAGAGATCCCAGAGTGACTGCTGTTTGCACAGTAAACTGACTTACAGTGAGGGAGAAAAAAAATATTTGATCCCCTGCTGATTTTGTACGTTTGCCCACTGACAAAGACATGATCAGTCTACAATTTTAATGGTAGGTTTATTTGAACAGTGAGAGACAGAATAACAACAACAAAATCCAGAAAAACGCATGTCAAAAATGTTATAAATTGATTTGCATTTTAATGAGGGAAATAAGTATTTGACCCCTCTGCAAAACATGACTTAGTACTTGGTGGCAAAACCCTTGTTGGCAAACACAGAGGTCAGATGTTTCTTGTAGTTGGCCACCAGGTTTGCACACATCTCAGGAGGGATTTTGTTCCACTCCTATTTGCAGATCTTCTCCAAGTCATTAAGGTTTCGAGGCTGACGTTTGGCAACTCGAACCTTCAGCTCCCTGGCTAGGCCACTCCAGGACCTTAATGTGCTTCTTCTTGAGCCACTCCTTTGTTGCCTTGGCCGTGTGTTTTGGGTCATTGTCATGCTGGAATACCCATCCACGACCCATTTTCAATGCCCTGGCTGAGGGAAGGAGGTTCTCACCCAAGATTTTACGGTACATGGCCCCGTAGCAGAAAAACACCCCCAAAGCATAATGTTTCCACCTCCATGTTTGACGTGGGGATGGTGTTATTGGGGTCATAGGCAGCATTCCTCCTCCTCCAAACACATGCCAAAGAGCTTGATTTTGGTCTCATCTGACCACAACACTTTCACCCAGTTCTCCTCTGAATCATTCAGATGTTCATTGGAAAACTTCAGACGGCCCTGTATATGTGCTTTCTTGAGCAGGGGGACCTTGCGGGCGCTGCAGGATTTTAGTCCTTCACAGCGTAGTTTGTTACCAATAGTTTTCTTGGTGACTATGGTCCCAGCTGCCTTGAGATCATTGACAAGATCCTCTCGTGTAGTTCTGGGCTGATTCCTCACCGTTCTCATGATCATTGCAACTCCACGAGGTGAGATCTTGCATGGAGCCCCAGGCCGAGGGAGATTGACAGTTATTTTGTGTTTCTTCCATTTGCGAATAATCGCACCAACTGTTGTCACCTTCTCACCAAGCTGCTTGGTGATGGTCTTGTAGCCCATTCCAGCCTTGTGTAGGTCTACAATCTTATCCCTGACATCCTTGGAGAGCTCTTTGGTCTTGGCCATGGTGGAGAGTTTGGAATCTGATTGATTGATTGCTTCTGTGGACAGGTGTCTTTTATACAGGTAACAAGCTGAGATTAGGAGCACTCCCTTTAAGAGTGTGCTCCTAATCTCAGCTCGTTACCTGTATAAAAGACACCTGAGAGCCAGAAATCTTTCTGATTGAGAGGGGGTCAAATACTTATTTCCCTAATTAAAATGCAAATGAATTTATAACATTTTTGACATGCGTTTTTCTGGATTTTTTTGTTGTTATTCTGTCTCTCACTGTTCAAATAAAAACATGTTCCCTATTAAAGACTTGTAACAAAACATGCTGCTGTTGTCTTTGTGTGGTTGTGATTGGCTTAATTTATCAATACCACAGAACACATTCTGGAATGATTGATTAGTGAAATCTCTATGGTAACAGAGCTAATTCTAAACATGGTGTGATGAGGTGGTGTTGAAGGAGTCAGGCGCAGGAGGTTAAATCACAGAATAACAGGCTTTAATCCGCAAAATACAGGTTTACACAGAAATGCGTCAAACATACTCCAGCGCACAAAACAGGCGCACTGAAAAATACAAGGCACACAGGAAAATACTCACGTCGATACAAAATACACGCGCTTCACTAACCTCCACAATAAACAATCACCCACACAGACAAGGAAGCAGAGGGAACACTTATACAATGACTAATGAGGGAATAAGGACCAGGTGTGTGTGATTGAAGACAAGACAAATGGAGTGATGATAAATGGATCGGCATTAGCTAGTAAGCCGGTGACTCCGAACGCCGAAACCTGCCCGAACAAGGAGGGGAGGCAGCCTCGGTGGAAGTCGTGACACTTGGCGATATTTATTCTGGTAAAGAATAATCAATGGGATGGCAGATATCAGAATAGCATATTTGTAAGATTTTAAATTGTCATTTGAATATCACTGTTTCACTTTTTAGCGCAATTAAACTCTGTCCCTATTCAAACTGTTTTTTAGCAAGTATTCTGCAAAATACAGTAGTCAAGGTTAGCCCTATATTCAATTTACCGCAATTGTTATGGAATTACTTTTGTGCCTTTTAATATCAAGCAAACCTTTTGAATTCGAAAACAAAATTGTTAGTATTGCAAACAAAAATAATGATATTGAAAGCAAAACATTAACCCTAACTTCATTGTAAGGTGTCCAGTACAGGTCGGTGTTTGAAAGCAACTTGGAATCGAAGAAAACACCGAAACCACTGCGAAATCAGTGGGATCTTGCATTTTACGATACAAAGGTTGAAAAACGGTTTTGGATGTCATTGATCACATGATAATGTTACTTTGAAACGAGCATCGGTACATTGTGTTGGATCAGTAGTGCTTTGAAAACTACATCGGAGCTCCGGTATCAATCGTCCCATCACTAGGTATGACCATTACCACAGCAACCTAACAACCACGACCTGGCCATCACCACAGCAGCCTAACAACCACGACCTGGCCATCACCACAGCAACCTAACAACCACGACCTGGCCATCACCACAGCAACCTAACAACCACGACCTGGCCATCACCACAGCAGCCTAACAACCACGACCTGGCCATCACCACAGCAACCTAACAACCACGACCTGGCCATCACCACAGCAGCCTAACAACCACGACCTGGCCATCACCACAGCAACCTAACAACCACGACCTGGCCATCACCACAGCAGCCTAACAACCACGACCTGGCCATCACCACAGCAGCCTAACAACCACGACCATCACCACAGCAGCCTAACAACTTTAATTGAGTAATCAATATGTTAGTTGAGAAGCACTCTATTTATTAATTCACCTCATCTTGACACATTAAACTCCTGGTGGGCCTCAGATAACCGGTAGTCCGCTCCAGGTCCTGCTCCATCCATAGACTTTATTAATAAATTGAAGTAGAAATCAATTTCAGAGCAGAGAGAGAGAGAGAGTTCCATATTGGTATGGTAAGTGGAGCCGCACCGTGCCTGGAAAAGCTTTTCCACTTTCTACCAGCATACAAATCAATTATCTTATTCATATTCTGTTCTGTTGATAATGTGCTTATTTCCTGAGTCCAATGTGAGGTGGTGCTTTGTGAATACACACACACACACACACACACACACACACACACACACACACACACACCACAGGAGGTTGGGGGACACTTAATTGGGGAGGACGTGGCTCCTGGTAATGACTGGAGCGGAATTCGTGGAATGGTATCAAATGCATCAAACACATGGTTTCCATGGTTTCCAGGTGTTAGATTCCATTCCATTTGCTCCGTTCCGGACATTT
Source organism: Coregonus clupeaformis (assembly GCF_020615455.1). NCBI lineage: Eukaryota > Metazoa > Chordata > Actinopteri > Salmoniformes > Salmonidae > Coregonus > Coregonus clupeaformis. The sequence goes on from NC_059192.1 coordinate 89,506,356, forward strand.
TATGAGCCGTCCTCCTGTGCAACACACACACACACACACACACACACACACACACACACACACACACACAGCATTCACAATTACCTTCTGACTGGAAGACAGTCCCAGAAGGGACCACATTGAATTGGCCGTCTATTTAGATCAAAGTCTTGGTGCTTGACAGTTTCAACCAAAGGATGAATCTTCTGGACTGACCAGCAGAGGGCACTCTCAACACATGGAATGAATCAGGGCCAGCTATAACTTCGCCAGAGGAACAGAGCAATAAAAGCACACTTACGGATCAGAAGATACTTGTTATAGCGGAACAAGATAATGATATCCCCAATGTTTTACATGCTTTACACATTGTATAGACCCATTACAAATGCAAAATTTTTTTTTTGCAACTATACCCGTGGGAAATGGTGCACTTGACTTCTGTATGGCGTGGCATCCTAGACCTCCAGGGCATTGTCTTACGGCAGATGGCGTGACGATTCCACCACCAACGTCTACAGGGTGTCAAGGGGATGCGGTGTGTCTGAACAGAAACGTCTACAGGGTGTCAAGGGGATGCAGTGTGTCTGAACAGGGGAACACCACCAACGTCTACAGGGTGTCAAGGGGATGCAGTGTGTCTGAACAGGGGAACACCACCAACGTCTACAGGGTGTCAAGGGGATGCAGTGTGTCTGAACAGGGGAACACCACCAACGTCTACAGGGTGTCAAGGGGATGCGGTGTGTCTGAACAGGGGAACACCACCAACGTCTACAGGGTGTCAAGGGGATGCAGTGTGTCTGAACAGGGGAACACCACCAACGTCTACAGGGTGTCAAGGGGATGCGGTGTGTCTGAACAGGGGAACACCACCAACGTCTACAGGGTGTCAAGGGGATGCAGTGTGTCTGAAC
>NC_059192.1:89512251-89516611 GCF_020615455.1 Coregonus clupeaformis
GACCATAGTGGCTGAAGGCAGTCTCACCAGGCCAGGACCATAGTGGCTGAAGGCAGTCTCACCAGGCCAGGACCATAGTGGCTGAAGGAAGCCTCACCAGGCCAGGACCATAGTAGCTGAAGGCAGTCTCACCAGGCCAGGACCATAGTGGCTGAAGGCAGTCTCACCAGGCCAGGACCATAGTGGCTGAAGGCAGTCTCACCAGGCCAGGACCATAGTAGCTGAAGGCCTCACCAGGCCAGGACCATAGTGGCTGAAGGCCTCACCAGGCCAGGACGATAGTGGCTGAAGGCCTCACCAGGCCAGGACCATAGTGGCTGAAGGCCTCACCAGGCCAGGACCATAGTGGCTGAAGGTCTCACCAGGCCAGGACCATAGTGGCTGAAGGCCTCACCAGGCCAGGACCATAGTGGCTGAAGGCCTCACCAGGCCAGGACCATAGTGGCTGAAGGCCTCACCAGGCCAGGACCATAGTGGCTGAAGGCCTCACCAGGCCAGGACCATAGTGGCTGAAGGCCTCACCAGGCCAGGACCATAGTGGCTGAAGGTCTCACCAGGCCAGGACCATAGTGGCTGAAGGCCTCACCAGGCCAGGACCATAGTGGCTGAAGGTCTCACCAGGCCAGGACCATAGTGGCTGAAGGCCTCACCAGGCCAGGACCATAGTGGCTGAAGGCCTCACCAGGCCAGGACCATAGTGGCTGAAGGTCTCACCAGGCCAGGACCATAGTGGCTGAAGGCCTCACCAGGCCAGGACCATAGTGGCTGAAGGCCTCACCAGGCCAGGACCATAGTGGCTGAAGGCCTCACCAGTGGCAGAAGATCTGAGGGACCGACCAGGCATGTATCTTACAGCATATCAGACATGTATTCCAGTGCATGGCCATGAAATGCATTAAAAATCACGTCTAGAACTAACAGGCCAATGCAGGGACTTATAGGTTGGTTCTCTGTCTGGTCTAGGTCAGCACACAGGCTGCAGCATTCTGGATCAGTTGGAGTTGGATAATGGTTTTTGGGGGAAGAGGAGAGCATTGTATTAATCAAGCCTGCTAGTAATACAAGCATTCATTAGTCTCTCAGTGTTGGCCTGACAGAGAAACGGACACACTTTGGCAATGTTTCTTAGGTGATAAATAGCTGATTTGGTCACATTTCAGTATGTGGGCCTCAAAATGTAGGTCAGAGTCTAAAATCTCACCTAGGTTGTCAGCCTGGTGGGTTGTCAGCCTGGTGGGTTGTCAGCCTGGTGGGTTGTCAGCCTGGTGGGTTGTCAGCCTGGTGGGTTGTCAGCCTGGTGGGTTGTCAGCCTGGTGGGTTGTCAGCCTGGTGGGTTTTCAGCCTGGTGGGTTGTCAGCCTGGTGGGTTGTCAGCCTGGTGGGTTGTCAGCCTGGTGGGTCGTCAGCCTGGTGGGTCGTCAGCCTGGTGGGTTGTCAGCCTGGTGGGTTGTCAGCCTGGGTGCCTTGTGCAGTCAGTTTCCCTGGTTGGTTGGCGCCTTGGTTGTCAGCCTAGCCATGGGGTGTCAGCCTCGGAATTGCAGGAAGCTTCTCCCTTTCTTTGGGCCTTGGCACCACTAACCAGAACCTCGGAATTAGGAAGCTCCTCCCTTTTCCTTTGGGCCTTGGCACCACTAACCAGAACCTCGGAATTAGGAAGCTCCTCCCTTTTCCTTTGGGCCTTGGCACCACTAACCAGAACCTCGGAATTAGGAAGCTCCTCCCTTTTCCTTTGGGCCTTGGCACCACTAACCAGAACCTCGGAATTAGGAAGCTCCTCCCTTTTCCTTTGGGCCTTGGCACCACTAACCAGAACCTCGGAATTAGGAAGCTTCTCCCTTTTCCTTTGGGCCTTGGCACCACTAACCAGAACCTCTGAATTAGGAAGCTCCTCCCTTTTCCTTTGGGCCTTGGTACCACTAACCAGAATCTCGGAATTAGGAAGCTCCTCCCTTTTACTTTGGGCCTTGGCACCACTAACCAGAACCTCTGAATTAGGAAGCTCCTCCCTTTTCCTTTGGGCCTTGGTACCACTAACCAGAATCTCGGAATTAGGAAGCTTCTCCCTTTTCCTTTGGGCCTTGGCACCACTAACCAGAACCTCGGAATTAGGAAGCTCCTCCCTTTTCCTTTGGGCCTTGGCACCACTAACCATAACCTCGGAATTAGGAAGCTCCTCCCTTTTCCTTTGGGCCTTGGCACCACTAACCAGAACCTCGGAATTAGGAAGCTCCTCCCTTTTCCTTTGGGCCTTGGCACCACTAACCAGAACCTCGGAATTAGGAAGCTCCTCCCTTTTCCTTTGGGCCATGCATTATTCACTGGTTGGCTGTGTGTGTGTGTGTGTGTGTGTGTGTGTGTGTGTGTGTGTGTGTCTGTGTCTGTGTCTGTGTCTGTGTCTGTGTGTGTGTGTGTGTGTGTGTGTGTGTGTGTGTGTGTGTGTGTGTGTGTGTGTGTGTGTGTGTGTGTGTGTGTGTGTGGGTGTGTGTGGGTGTGTGTGTGTGTGTGGGGGTGTGGGTGTGTGTGTGTGTGTGTGTGGGGGGGTGTGGGTGTGTGGGTGTGTGCGTGTGTGCGTGTGTGCGTGTGTGCGTCTGTGTGTGTGTGTGTGTGTGTGTGTCTGTGTGTGTGTGTGTGTGTGTGTGTGTGTGTGTGTGTGTGTGTGTGTGTGGGGGTGTGTCTGTGTGTCTGTGTGTCTGTGTGTGTGTGTGTGTGTGTGTGTGTGTGTGTGTGTGTGTGTGTGTGTGTGTGTGTGTGTGTGTGTGTGTGTGTGTGTGTGTGTGTGTGTGTGTGTGTGTGTGTGTGTGTGTGTGTGTGTGTGTGTGTGTGTGTGTGTGTGTTAGTGTGTTGCCGCTGGCACATGAAGTAGGGTGATGAATAAAGCAGCAGATCTGTAAGGGGCCCCGGGACACGAGCCTGACAATACTAACACACCATCAGGACTAACTTCATCTGTTTGTCCTTGAAGACATGCTGCTGTTTTTCATTGAAATGTAGGCTGCAGTGACCAGCAGCGCTACAAGTGGTAAGATAATTACAGCACGGCGCACGTGGATGAACCGCCTGCAACATTCAATCACAGCAGAGGGGGGAGGGGGGAGGGGGGAGGAGGGGAGGGGGGAGGGAGGAGGGGAGGCAGGGAAGGTCTACAGTTCTCTGAATCCCAGCCAAACCCTTCAAGCTTTTAGGAGTGAGTTTATTCCTGATCTTTCTTACATCTCCTTGATATAGGACAGACACTTTCAAAACCTTATTCCTTTTGATGTAATTTCTGTTTTGCAATTTATAAATGTGTTATTGAATGTGTTTCTATTGACTATAGTAGTAAAGGCCAAATTCAATATTTTATCAAATAATTTTAACATACAGTATATATTTTTTATACCTATAGGGGTCCTAAAATTCCAAATGAAATAGCTAAATTATCCATGTTATGACCATTTTCAAACAATTCCATATGTTAGCTTAGTAGATGATTTTCATCTCTGCGGCAACAAACTCCTGACGCCCCAGCCAGAGCCCCGCCCTCCACCTTCTATCTCCTTCCCACCCCACCCCACCCTCCCCTAAAAACCTCCACCCCCCTCCCCACCCTCCTCTCCTCCCCACCCTCCTCTCCTCTCCTCCCCACCCTCCTCTCCTCTCCTCCTCCACCCTCCTCTCCTCCTCCACCCTCCTCTCCTCCACCCTCCTCTCCTCCCCACCCTCCTCTCCTCTCCTCCTCCACCCTCCTCTCCTCCCCACCCTCCTCTCCTCTCCTCCTCCACCCTCCTCTCCCCCAACCTTCTCTCCTCCTCCACCCTCCTCTCTTCCCCACCCTCCTCTCTTCCCCACCCTCCTCTCCTCCTCCACCCTCCTCTCCTCCTCCACCCTCCTCTCCTCCTCCACCCTCCTCTCCTCCCCATCCTCCTCCCCACCCTCCTCCCCCTCTCCTCTCCTCCACCCCATCTCCCCCTCCCCTTCTCAAACCAGTTCTGTGTGTTAACACACACACACAAAAAAACTAGGGCTGGATAAATCTCCCAGTCCCATGGACAAAGACAGCCTTCTGGATAAATCTCCCAGTCCCATGGACAAAGACAGCCTTCAGTAAACAGACAGACCCTAATGCTAATGCTCTCCTCTATCACACTATGAATATTAACAAGCCGATATTCTCCAGACAAATAACACACTACCTTCTCTTCTCTTTTTTTAATGGTACAGTCGAAGATACTCTGTCTGCGTGTCTCACGTTCCTGTTTGATGTAAGGGGCAGGCTAGACTAGTGGGGAGGCTGAGAGGGGATGAGAGGGAGACAGGAGAGACAGGATGGAAGGAGGAAGAGGTGAGCAGATTGTGAGTGGTGGGTCAGCAGCCACTTGAGC